>NW_007020667.1:0-681 GCF_000164805.1 Carlito syrichta
AGATGACAGCTGAGGCTGACATAGATCCAGAGTAAGGACCCCTCGGTTTACTTCCAGGATGCTAGAAAGTGTTCTCTTTCTACCCAGACACCATCCCAGGAAAGAGGAGAAGGCAGGAGAGAACCCACAGGAAGGAAGCAAGTCCTCAGGGGGACTTTGACCTTCGAATTGGCTGAGTTTCTGCCTGAATTAACTGGCACGCCAGGCCAAAAGGGCAGGGACGGCCTGATGCAGCATTATGATTAAAATCTTGGTTCTGGACCGACGTGTCTGGGCTCAGGTCCCAGACCTACCTCTTACTAGTTGTGTAACTTTGCAGAGACGATTTCTCTGTGCCCAGTTTTCTCTCTTGATTTGGTGATTAAACACATTATTGTAAAATGCTCAGAAGAGTGCCTACCACATGGTAGACATTCAGTGTCAAGTCACCCCAAAGACATTTAGAAAAACTGTTTTGTTTTGAAGGTAGAAGTTCTCAGTCGAGGCAGATTTTTCCGAACCGAGATTTGATTACTTCTACAAAGTGGGCGAGGCCAAGTTCCATTCTGCCAAGGGTTCCGTGTTCTCCCCAGAGGTCACTGCTCATCCTGTGTAAAGCAAATGTGAGTCACGTATCCGTGGATGCAACTGGGCCAAATTTCTAGTTAATCTTTTCTTACTGATTTATGCCTCCTCCTGAAC
>NW_007020668.1:0-816 GCF_000164805.1 Carlito syrichta
CAATATGTAAATAAATGCAAAATTACACTAAAAAACAATGAAGTGGCAAAATGTTGCTTTTAAAATGTAGAATCACTGGTGAATTCAAATCCCAGGATTACATTGTTATGATGACATAATTTTACATTAAAAAACAAACAACTCTTGGTAAAGTTCTGAATGACTCAATGCTCTGTCTCCCTTCAATATATATGGAAATTGAATTTATAGAAAATTTAGCTTGTTTTCAATATAAAAAAATACTTTGTATTTAAAATGGAGTTAGTTCCATAATTATAAACAGGATTTTTTTTTTAGTACTGTGATATCTGCATGTTACAAATGGCATGGTATTACGGGGCAAATTTTTAAACTTTCTATTTGAAAATAATTTTAAACTTATAAAAATTGCGGAGAACTCCTAGCTACCTGTCTTAGTTTGTACTCTGTTGCTTAAAACAGGATACTTGAAGCTGGGTAATTTATAAAGAAAAGGAATTTACTTTTGTTTTTTTTTTTTTTTGAGTTGGAATCTCACTCTGTCGCCCAGACTGGAGTGTAGCGGCCGCTCCCGGCCACCACAGCCTCAACCTGCTGGGCTCTGGCGATCCTTCCGCCTCAGCCTTTGGAGTAGCCGGAATTACAGGCACGCGCTACCACTCCCGGCTGATTTTTTGATTTATTGTAGAGATGAGTTCTCGCCAAGTTGCCCAGGCAGGTCTCAAACCCGCGGGCTCACGTAATCCACTCACCTCAGCCTCCCAAAGCCGTGGGATTACAGGCTGTGCCACCGAGCCCGGGCTAGGAATTTACTTTTTATAGTTATGGAAGCTGAGA
>NW_007020669.1:0-685 GCF_000164805.1 Carlito syrichta
GAAAAGCTTTCTACTTTTCATCATTGAGGGTAATGTTAGTTGTCAGTTTGTCATACATGGCCTTTATTGTGTTGAGGCACATTTCTTCTATATTTGTTGAGAGTTGTATCATGAAAGGATGTAGGATTTTGTGAAACGCTTTTCTGTATCCATTGGGATCATATGGTTTTTGTCCTTCATTGTGTTTATGTGATGTATCTCATTTATAGATTTACATATGTTAAATTATCCTTGTATCCCAGGGATAAGTTCTACTTGATCATGTTGAATGATCTTTTTACTATGCTATTGAATTTAGTTGGCTAGTCTTTTGTTGAGTGTTTTTGCATCTATATTCATCAGGGATATTAGCCTGTAATTTTGTGTGTGTGTGTGTGTGTGTGTGTGTGTGTGTGTGTGTCCAGGCCTTCATTGTTTCTGATGAGACTTTAGCTGCTAATTTAATCACTCTTTTTTTTTTACTGTCATATATCATTTTCTATTGCTGCTTTCAATGTCCTGTCTTTCTCTTTGACTTACAAAAATTTATTGTTTACCTCAGAATGTACTCTGTGTTTATTCTGCTTTGAATTTAATTAGTATCTTGTATCTGCTAATTCCTGCCTTTCATTACTTTTGGGAAATTTTCGTTCATTATTTTTATTTTTTTTAATTTTGTTCTCTCTCTTCTACTGGTATACTAATT
>NW_007020670.1:0-1221 GCF_000164805.1 Carlito syrichta
GATGGGGAGATAATATATTTAAGGAAATTATATTAATCCATTTTGTGTGGTTATGAAGGAATACCAAGACTGGGTAATTGATAAATAAATGAGTCTTAGATTGGTCTACAGTACTGTGTGATGCCAGTGTCTGCTTCTGGAGAGGCCTCAGAAAGCTTCTAATCATGATGAAAAATGAAGGGGGAGCAGGTGTGTCACATGGTGAAGGAGAGAGCAAGAGAGATGCCAGGCTCTTTCAAAACAATCTGCTCCAGTGGGAACTAAAACAGGGAGAAGTCACTCATTGCTGTGAGAACAGCACCAAGGCATTCATGAGGGATCAGCTCCAGGACCCAGTCGCTACTCACTCAGCCCCACCTCCAACATGGGGGAATCACATTTCAGCATGAGATTTAGTGGGACAAATACCCGAACTGTATCAGAGGTCTTCTCTCCAGAATTCAAGACAAAAACTAGTTGCATATTTCCACACCAACTTTTCCTACCAAAATAGCACAAGATCACACTTTCTTCATTTCTTAGAATATGTATGCAATGTAGATTTACTGTTCACAACACTGCCTTCCATACAACTTCGACTTCTGGAGAACTGCTTCCTTTTTCAAAATTCCACAATCCTGGACTATGAGGGTGGACCCCATCAAAAAAGTCAAAATTATTTTTTGGAGTGTGGGCCCCTTGTAGTGCAGTCTTTCCCCCTAGGTAATTGTCCTAGTTAGGATTGCTGTTAGAGACTGCATTCAGCTTCAGTACATTTTTTTTTGAGATTCTTTAAATGCGTTTGCCCATTTCATAATGGGTGATTTTTGAGCACACCTGCCCACAGCAGGCTGAGTGTTCAGCTGTTTTTGACAAAAACAGCATGACCCTGTACCTCACCCTCCTTATTCACCCAATCTCACTCCAAATGACTATTTTTTTTGGCTTTCCCATATGAAAAAAGCCTTCAAAGGAAAACGTTTTGCAGATGTGGAAGAGATAAAAACAAAACAAAACAGTAAACAAAAACAACAGCAAACAGCAGAAGCACTAAAAGGCATCCAAACTCATGTGTTCAAAACTGTTTTGAGCAGCAGAATAAGTATCTTAATAGGTATATTACATCAAAGGGAGAGTACTTTGAAGGTGACAAGTGTAAACATGTAAGATAAATACACGATTTTTAAAATAAATAAATTCTGATTTTTTTTGGAGGGGGTCCCTCCTCATATATTCTTCCTA
>NW_007020671.1:0-365 GCF_000164805.1 Carlito syrichta
AGCTATATAGCGAGATAGTTCATTCAGTCAACTATCAAGCAGGACAGCTATTTAAGTCAGCTAGTTAAGTCAGCTGGGTAACCAGCTGGCTAGTTAGATAACAAGCTAGTTAATTCAGTTGGCTTGCCAGCTGGCTACCTAATTAAGTCATCTAGTTAAGTCAGCTGACTTGCCAGCTAGCTAGTTAGGTAGAGAGCTAGTTAAGTCAGCTGGCTAGCTGGTTAGCTGGTTAAGTTAAATAGTTAATTCAGCTGTCTTCCCAGCTGGCTAGCTAGGTAGCTAGCTAGTTAAGTCAGCAGGCTAACCAGGTGGCTAGCTGGTTAAATCAGCTAGTTAATTCAGCTGGTCAGCCAGCTGGTTAGCTA
>NW_007020672.1:0-724 GCF_000164805.1 Carlito syrichta
AGATGCAGTACCTGAATCCTCCTGGGTTACCATGTCTGAGACGGCTTGAAGGAAGAGCATTTTATAAACTCTTGCCAATAGCACAGGACCTCATCCAACAGGAATAGCCTCTCAAAGGAACCTTTCCCTTCAAAGAGATTAATTGAGTCTTTTTAGATCATGAGGATATCCCTGAGATATAGCTGGTAGGGACATTTCTGTCCTGTGTCTTGGAATACTCAATCTATCTCACCTGATCAAGACATTTATGCTCGTAATGGAGTATCATAATAATATTAGATTTATTCTTTTATTTATCTACTTGTTACTCAAAAGTCAGAGTGGCCTTTTAAAAATATAAATCAGGCACATTGGCCACCTTTTAAAAGAATCTCTACTGACTTTTCAGTATATTTAAAGTTGAATCTCAACTCCTTACCAAGATCAGCAAAGTACTCCATGACCTGACTTTGCATAGCTCTCTGATCTCATTTCATACCACTCTCTTCCTCACTGTAATCCAGCTTCGTGGGTCTTCTTGCTATTTCCTAAATGCATTAAGCTCATTTTCATCTAAGGGTATTTTCCTTGTTGTTCCCTGTTTGCATTTGCTTTTCTACTTTTCCCAGATATTCATATGACTAGTACCTTTTCATTCAGATCTCTGTTCAAACGCCACCTATTTAAAAATACTTCTTTGGTAATTCTATCTGAAATAAGATTTCTTCCTGCACACATCTCTGTG
>NW_007020673.1:0-602 GCF_000164805.1 Carlito syrichta
CCCCGGGCCAGAGGCGATCCACGACTTCAGTCCTTGAAGCCCTTTCAGGAAGATCTGCTGGGATTGCTGCCACCTCTCCCGCGATCGAGATGTCCTGCCTGCTGTGAGTCCCCTGCCTGTGCCCTGAGGCAGGAATCCATCTCCAGTCTCTGTGGTTCTTATCTGGCCCCACCGTCTCTGGGGCGAGCAGCTGAGAGAGCACCACCTGCTGGCGATTCAAGGTAACAGCACCAAAACAGGAGAAACAAGTTTGAAAAAGACATAGGCCAGAGTGCTGAACAGAGGGTGATCTGAACTGTCCTTCACAGCAGACCACGGGCAACTGACCCTAACTGCAAACTAATTTACCTGCTTGAAAAGAAAGCTGGAAATCAGAACTGAAAGGACATTGGACTTAAACGAAAAGTCTCAGAGTGTGCTTCATTGATTCTGTTAGTTTAATGACTTAATTCTATTCCTACTGTATTGTTTCTTTTTTTCCCTCTTTCCTTTTCTTCCCTTTTCTTCTCTCTGTAAACCATATCTTTGTATAGAGGAACAGCACACCCATACGTTGGTTGCTTAACTTGTATGTTAGCATCCCTATATGTTTTATTTTTTTT
>NW_007020674.1:0-943 GCF_000164805.1 Carlito syrichta
AAAATCAAAGAAGGGAATGATAAAGCTATAGTAGAGAGGTAGTGAAGTTGGGTTGACCTTGAAGGTCTTAAGAGTATACAAGACCTTGAAGGTCTTAGGAGCTTTGCTTTCTTATTCCAAATAAAATAGGGAGCTGGTAGATAATTTGGAGGTGAATGGCATGAACTAGCATGTTCTGGAGAGCTGAGTTTGAGAGTTAGTTCAGAAGTGTGTGAAAACAGGGAGATCATTTAGGAATCTATTTCAGTAATCCAGGCAAAATATGGTGAGGATTAGTCCAGAGTCTTAATCATGAAGATGATGAAAAAATAATGGTTTGGAGGGTATATTTTTGATGATAGAGCCAGTTGAATTTCCCAGTGAATTATCTATAGGATAGAATATTCATAATAATTTTTTTTTTTTTATCTTTTATTTATTTTAATTTTAGAGTTGTGAGGTACAAGTGGGGATAACTAGGATGCATGCAGATGAAGTTTGGGCTTCTAGCTGGCCCTCTGCCCCCGATAGTAGACCAGGCACCCAGTCTGCTGACCCATGATGCCTTCTCCCTTTTCCCTCCCTCCCTCTCTTAGCAGTGTCCAGCATCTGCCAATCCCACCTTTGTGCTAGTGTGATTGGTGTTCGGGACCCACTTGTGAGTTAAAACATGCGATATTCAGTTCTTTGTTTCTAGGATACTTCATCTAAGTCTCTGTGAAGTCTCTGTGATTTTGCTTTTCTTTTCTTTTTTTCTTTTTTTTTTGTGTTGGAGTCTCACACTCTGTCACCCAGGTTGGAATGCATTGGCATGCTTATGGCCACTGCAGCCTGACTTGCTGGGCTTAGGCGATCCTTCTGCCTCAGCCTTCCAAGTAGCTGGAACTACAGGGTGTGTGCTACCACGTCTGTCTTATTATTTTTTGATTTATTGTAGAGACAAGGTCTCACCAAATTTCCCAGG
>NW_007020675.1:0-632 GCF_000164805.1 Carlito syrichta
CTTGCTTGTCTGCCTTCACCTCTCTTCTGTTAAAACAAACAAACAAACAAGCGAACAAACAAAAAACAAAACACCAAGAATCACTTCTTGGGAGGCAGCCAGAGTTCTTACTTGAAGTGTTGCCTTGCAAGAAAGTAGAATCATGCAAGAAGGTATCCCCATGAGAAGGTAGAGCCAGTGAGAAGGTAGAGCCATGGTGGCACATTGCCAGAGCCACTGCTCTCTTCCCCCCCACTGGAGCTGGGCTCCCTGCAAGAAGGTAGAGCCTTGTGAGAAGGTAGCATTTGAGAAGGCAGGGCCATGGTAGCTGCTGTCTCACACAGTGTATGAGCCAGACCCCCCATATGGCAGAGCCTCACACGAAGGTACAGACATGATGGTTGCAGGGCCCCTGTGTGCCTGAGCTGGATCTGAGTTCTCAGCACCACAGCTGGGCCCCCAGTGAGAAGGTAAGTCCTTGCAAGAAGGTAGCCTCCCAATTAGGTAAGGTCATGGTGGCCACCGGCCATGCAGGGTATGGAGCTGTCCCCCTGTGCAGTGGAGCCTCATGAGAAGGTAGAGCCATGGCCGCTGCTGGGCACCTCAGACACCTGCCCATGCTTTCAGGTACTGTGGAAGTCCTGATGACTGAG
>NW_007020676.1:0-736 GCF_000164805.1 Carlito syrichta
ACCTTGGATGTCTCAACCTCTGTAAGTGTAGAAAATAAATTATTTTTTTGTTAAATATTACCCCATTTTAGGCATTCTGTTATAAGTAACTGAAAACAAACCAAGACAAAAAGCTGGTGTCAAGATATAGGGCTGCTGCTGATAATGAATACCTGAAAATGTGAAAGTGGCTTTAGAACTGGGTAATAAGCAGATGCTGGAAGAATTTGGGGGGATAGGTTGCAAAAAGGATAGATTCTGGTGAGGGTGTTGAAGACAAAGAGACTAGGGAAAGGTTGGCACTCATAAAGGTCAGCTAACTGGTGATGACCAGAATGCCGGTAGGAAAAGGAACAGTAAAGGCCACCTAAATTATGTTTCAGATGGAACTGAAGAACAAGGTGTTAGAAACTGCAGAATAGGCCATCCCTGTTATATATTGGCAATGACTTGCCTGGACTATGTCCATGCCCAAGGACATTGAAGAAGGTTGAACTTAAGAGTGTTGGAATAGGGTATCTGGCAGATAATATTTCTAGGTAGCAAAATCCTCACACTGCTATGTGGTTACTGCTATCTACTTACAGTGAACTGCAAGAAAAAAAGAGAAAGAGCAAACAAAATTTTCTTTTGAATTTGCAGCCTGATCATGAGGTAGGCAATGATAGAATGTTTCCAGGATAGGAATCCAATAGGGGAAATCCAAAAGTGGACGAAGACCACTTGCTATGAACATGTGCATGACTAATGGGAAGCC
>NW_007020677.1:0-720 GCF_000164805.1 Carlito syrichta
TCCAAATTCCTGGCTTCAAAGGATCCTCCCACCTCAGCCTCCCAAACTGCTGTGATTACAGCATGCACCACTGAACCTGATCAACATGACAGACTTTCTGAAGCAAAGAAGCCAGAGGGTTGTAGATCACATTAGAAGATAACAGCTGCCTTGCCAGACCTACTTCCCTTTTCCTTCTCTCTGGACTTGACTTTTTCTCTCACATTTTCTCCTCAGCCAAATTCATGCCAAATTTACCACCAAGGAGCTTGCAAGAGTTGATGTCCTTTGCAATCAATGGAAAGAAAGTCCTAGCTCAGTGCTCTCCATCAAGCCAGGGCTTACACACACTTTCTCCTGGACTATGGAGAGACACCAAGTAGACCCTGGCTTCAGGAAGCTCATGGTGGGAGGGGCAGAAAGGCCATAATGTGATTCCATTGCCTTCTACGAGAAAAGTCCAAGAATGTGGCCCCATGACGATGAAGTTGACAAGTACTCAAGCCAAGTAGTGGCTTCCAGGTGATAGACCAAGGGATGGAGGCAGCCTGTGTCTAAATCCCACAAGCTGTGTCTCATGGGGGTTTTCGAGAAGCCCCAGCAGCCATGTCCTTGGCATGCCTCCCTCTCAGATTTTAAACATTGATTTATTTGTATGTAAATCAGCAATGATTGTTTTCTCCCACGCTCCATTCATTAGGCTGGTGACTTTTCAATGCTGGGAAAGGGGTGCTTACCCCC
>NW_007020678.1:0-789 GCF_000164805.1 Carlito syrichta
CTTTGCTTGAGTAAGATAAAGTCTTATAGTCAGTTACAATACCTTGTTTCTTTGTGTGTTTGACTAGTTGTGTTTTGACTTATTTGTCAGAGCAGATAAGATCAAATAAGGCCTGAGTGCCATTGGCTTAGCTTAGATAACTTGATTCTAAATTACTTCATCATGGTATATCAGGGAGAACCAAAAAACAAAAAAAAACAATTTTATAAGAAATGTGTTTTTATTCTTTAGTCATCCTTAAGATACTCTCTGTTTCATGCAGTACACCTGTTAAGACACTTTTTCCACAGACTCATTAATTTTGATGCCTTTTAGTACTTCTGTTGCTTTTTGTTTCACCTCTTCCACATCAGCAAAATGTTTCCCTCTGAGGACTTTTTTTCATTTGGGAAAACAAAAAATAGTTGCTCAGGATAAGATTGGGTGAATAGGGAAGGTGGGGCACAGGGGTCATGCAGGTTGTGTTCAAAAACTGCTGAACATTAAGTGCAGTGTGGACAAGTGTGCTCAAATCACTCATTATGAAAGAATTCTAAAAAAAAAATTATCTGAAGCCAAAGGCAGCCTCTCACAACAACACTAGCTGGTACACTGATGCTGATGGGTTCCTAGAACAGATATCTAGCAGGGGAAACCTGTACTAAAGGGGCCTGCTCTCCAAAAAATATATATGCCTCATATATAGGCAGACTCTGGATAAGTGTGCAGAAAAATAAACAGTCTTCCTCCTCAAAGAATTGTTCTCTTTAGAATTTAATGATAATTCTTTTTTCAGCATACCTTTTTGCT
>NW_007020679.1:0-826 GCF_000164805.1 Carlito syrichta
AATTCATAGTTATTATATTTCAAAAATATATTCTGGAAGGGTGAGGCAGGATTGCTTGAGCCCAGCAGGTGGAGACTGTGGTGGCCGTGAGTGTGCAACCGCCCTCCAGCCTGGGCAACAGAGGGAGACTCCAACATAATATACATATGGTTCAGCCTGTAATCCCATGCATTTGGGAGGCTGAGGTGAGTGGATTGCCTGAGCCCACGGGTTCGAGACCCACCTGGGCAACTTGGCGAGACCTCATCTCTACAATAAATCAAAAATTAGCTGGATATGGTAGCGCACGCCTGTAGTTCCAGCTGCTTGGAAGGCTGAGGTGGAAGGATCACCGGATCCCAGCAGGTTGAGGTTGCGGTAACCGAGATCGGCCACTGCACTCCAGTCTGGGCGACAGAGTGAGACTCCAACTCAAAAAAAAAAGATATAGGTCTTTTAATTATGAAACAAAACAGTATATGGGGGTATCCCCCAAAATGTATACACATTGTCGGTATGGCATTTGCTCAAAATGTGGCATTAATCAAATGAATGCTAGTGTCACCACACAACAGGCAGAAAATGGAGAAATCACAGTTGAGCAAACAGCATGCTACATGTTGCTACCATAATTTAATTCAACATCAGAAAGTAATATATAGATAATATCTCTCAAAATGTGTACACATTTTTTTGGCACCCCATATAATAAATTACAGACTTCAGGAAATACATTTTAAGGCACTTCTGGAAGTCTTATGGTGTATGAGTTTGGACATACAGTTTCTGCAGATAAAACTTGTTATTTTCTCCCTAATTACTATTTTTCTTCTACAATACTGAAAAG
>NW_007020680.1:0-1367 GCF_000164805.1 Carlito syrichta
CGGCTGGTCTCGAATCCCTGGGCTCAGGCAATACTTTAACCTCGACCAGCCTCCCAAAGTGCTGGAATTACAGGCTGAGACACTGTGCCCAGGTGAGTATCTATTTTTAAAGTGTCATTTTCATAAATTAAAAAATAACTCATAAAATATGTGTATTAAAGGTTTTATTCATCTCATAAATTATATCAAGTTGCTTGTATGTAGGTGTATTAGTTCATTTTGCATTGCCATAAATAAATACCTTTGGTTGGGAAATGTATAAAGAAAAGAGTTTTGTTTTGGCTCAAGGTTCTGCAGACCATACAAGCAACATAATACAAGCATCTGCTTCTGGTGAGGCCTCAGGAAGCTTACACTCTTGGTGGAAGGTAAAAAGGGACCAGGTGTGTTGCATGACAAGAGTGGAAGCAAGAGAGAGAAGGGAGATGTCAGGTTCTTTCAAACAACCAGCTCTTGTGGAAACTGAGAGAGTGAGAACTCACTCATCACATGGGGAGGCATAAAGTCATTAATGAGGGAGCCACCATCATGGTCCATATACCTCTTGTTAAGCCTTACTTCCAACACTGGGGACTGCATTTCAACATGATTTTTAGAAGGGACACATTTCCAACTACATCAGTAGCCAATGCTTGTTCGTAAAAGAAAATGAAATCAAGGATGAAAAGAAAAATAATAAACGTTTAATCATCCAGATGAGACTTTGGACTGGCTTTCCAGTTTTAAAATACCTAAAGTCTTGTCTGTTTCTTCTAAGGCAAAAAGCGTTCTCAGTAAAACTTGATTCAGATGGAATAAGGAAACAGTTCTTACACAGTGTGAGATTCTAGAACTGCATATGCATTTTTCCACAGAACCACTGTGAGACTCAAGTAAGATAATGTATGGGAAACCCAAATTATAAAGTACAAAATTATTGGACATCTATGAGGAGTCACTGTTTCTCCCAGGCTAGCTGTTTCCCAGGTGTCTTACTCTTCTGGGATTCAAATCATTCAGAGAACTAAAAAGATTACAGCCAACCATTTGTTTTACGCTTGTGGGTACATGTATAGTTCCTGCCATAAAATTTATTATCATTGTACATATTAGGTGCGCTGTTTTACACTTATTTTAAATTCATTACTCTTCAGCCCATATTAATTTACTGAGATCCCTTCCCCATAAAGCAACAGAATTTCTGCTATATTTCACCCTTAAAGTTCTGGCATTTTAGTTTATGCTGTTGGAACTCATTCACAAAGCAAGTTCAATCAACAAAAATGAAGCCATTATATAAATGCTAAACTATTAATAAGAATGTTTAATTGATAGGAGGGGGGGCAAGATGGCGACCTGCAACCCGGTGTCTGAAGCCCTCTGCAAGG
>NW_007020681.1:0-803 GCF_000164805.1 Carlito syrichta
TTTTCTCTAGCATTTGGTCACACACACACACACACACACACACACACACACACACACACGTGCTCTGTTCCCTACACGTTAGTCACGGCACCTCACCATGAATATAAGCAGTGCTTTCAACCTCAGTGCACTTCACACCCCAGTACCTTTGTACACATTGCTCCTACTGCCTAAAATGTTCACGCCATGACTTTCCACATTCCTTTAATGGTTCGGCCAACCTAGGCAGCATTAAGTGCTTCTGGCTCTGCTCTCCCATGGCCAGTGGGTAGCTACAGGACTCAAACTGCTGTGACGCTTTGTAGATATTTGTATACCTGTCCTCCTCAGGAGATGGCAAACCTTCAAGAAAGAACCAGTCTCTTGATTACTGGAATACCTTGACTATTAAGTAAAATATTTTTTTTTAAAACATATTTTTTATTTTAAAATTGTGGAGTCCCATAAAAAAGTAAAATACTTTTTAACAAGTATCTTACTTGTGAGCATGTATTTATTCTTTAGTTGTTCCATGTGAAATTGAGAAGCACTTATTTATTCTTTACCTAGGAACTTTGACTTTTCTAGGACTTATGAGTTTTTAAATTAAGTTAATATATTGTTGCCTGATGATGCTTGTGACTAAACATGCCAATCACCTGGCCAGCATCGGGGGCAGAGTCTATGCCAATGAAACGCAATGAGTCCCAGATCCATGAGGCATGGGACTTGCCCCCAAACCTCCATGGGACCACGCCCAGAACCTACAGTCATCATTCTAGTTCCACAGGTAGCACAAGATATGGGAAAAGTCTGCATTTTAA
>NW_007020682.1:0-835 GCF_000164805.1 Carlito syrichta
CTGTACCTGGAGCAGGTGAAAGTCTGTGAATCAGTTCTTTGGAATTTAGTGTGGTTGACAAGGTTGAGTCTAACCATGTCTTGTTTCTGCACAGGTATCCTGACTTTTTATTCTGAGATGCCTGGCTAGGTCTGGGCCACAGCCATCTCTGTGGCTAACACTTGAACAGGGGTGGACTGTCGGCCCCTCCAGAACCACATGCAGTGGGAAGAGGGAATTCTCTGAACAAACGGCAATACTGTTTCTAGAAGGTGGGGCCAGGGATGTGAGGTAGCCAGAAAACCATGTGCATGCACTACTGGCAAGCAGATGAGAAAGAGCTTTCAGTAAACCTGTCTGAATCCTCTGGGATCTCACTGGAGTTTTTAGATTATGTGATTTAAATCCCAGTAGGTAAATAAAGACCTGGATCTTAGTTCTCATTTCTTTTTCTAACGGACACAGGTTTGTTTTCCTTAACTTGGATGATATCAATTGGTTGTCTAGCACATGGCTCTCCGATCATATTTTTTCCTAAAGAAATCATATAATTCAAACAATAGAAAACTTAATTTGCTTCTATATTCATGTTGTCACAAGAAGCAGGCTTATTATTATGCTGAAGCCACTGGTAGTAGTGGGGGGTTTATGAATTCAGTAGTCATTTGACACCTCTCTCTCTCTTTCTCTCTCTCTTCTCTCTCTCTCTCTCTCTCTCTCGATTAGACCCAGAACCAATGCAATATTTAACATCTCTCAAGTACCTTCTTGCCACTATTTTCTTATTTTCACAACATGGAATAGTTGTTTCATGCAAAAAGAGATAAGGAAATCTTTGACAGTGAATTTGTCATGG
>NW_007020683.1:0-761 GCF_000164805.1 Carlito syrichta
CGCTCACCCTCACTCAACATCAGAGAAATGCAAATCAAAACCACACAGAGATACCACCTAATACCAGTAAGAATGACCATCATTAATAAAACAAACAACAATAGATGCTGGTGAGGATGTAGAGTAAAAGGAACGCTTCTTCACTGCTGGTGGAAATGCAAACTAGTGCATCCTCTTTGGAAGACAGTGTGGCAACTTCTGAAAGAACTAGAAATTGACCTTCCATATGACCCAGCAATTCCCCTATTGGGAATATACCCGGAGGAACTCAAAGCATTCTACAAAAAAGATACATGTACACGTATATTTGTTGCAGTTCTATTCACAATAGCAAAAAACATGGAACCAACCATGTTGCCCGTTGAAGCTGGACTGGATTTTTAAAATGTGGTACATACACACAATGGAATATTATGCAGTCATAAAGAAGGACAAGCATATGGATTTTGCAGCAACTTGTATGGATTTAGAGTCTATAATACTGAGTGATCTATAACAGAAACAAAGAGCAGAACTTGAACAATTATCATAATACTATAAGAAAGGGATTGGCAGTAGTGGGAAATTGCCAGGGCAGGGGGATGGGAATGGCAGCTGAGGGAAACCGCTAAGGGTGGCAGGAACACACCTCATCAACAAGGGTACCTGTGTAATCGACGTTTGTATACCTAACCCTGAATTATACCCCACATCTTTAAATAAAAAATAAAATAAAGTAAGGATGCTTTTTAAAAAATGAATAATTGTACTTTGTTACCCAT
>NW_007020684.1:0-739 GCF_000164805.1 Carlito syrichta
ACTGTGACTGCAGAGATGGCAGAGCAGTGAGTGGGGCTGGTTTCTGCCAGCCTGCAGACCTGCACGGCTGGCTGAAGAGCAGGCTGGCAGTGGCAGAAGCAGGAGTCACTAGGGGACAACAAGAGTCCTTATGGACATTCACTTTCACAGAGAATCTCACGGACCAATCTTCCCCATTGCCATTTTGCCAGAAGTCTTGAGCTTTTTTAAGAATAAAGGCTCTTAGCCAGGCTCGGTGGCTCAGCCTGTAATCCTGCACTTTGGGAGGCTGAGGTGAGTGAATTGTCTGAGCCAGCGGGTTCAAGACCCACCTGGACAGTGAGACCTCATCTCTACAATAAATCAAAAAATCAGCTGGGCGTGGTAGCACGTGCCTGTAATTCTGGCTACTCGAAAGGCTGAGGTGGAAGGATCGCTGGAGCCCAGCAGGTCGACACTGCGGTGGCCGGGAGCGGCCACTGCACTCCAGTCTGGGCGACAGAGTGAGACTCCAACTCAAAAATAAAAAATAAAAAATTAAAAGAATAAAGGTTCTTGAATTGACAGTTATTTATTTTACTCAATAATTTTATTCTGTCATTGTTCATTCATTTATTTTTCCTCTCTGGTTTTCTAACTCTTTGGACCCATAGCTACACCCAATGCCTTATTTTGTTATGAAGTCACTCAGTGTGCATGCCAGTGTGTTCCATATGTTCCACACTAAACTCCATCTAATTACCCAAGACTTCCTTCTGAC
>NW_007020685.1:0-718 GCF_000164805.1 Carlito syrichta
GATGCTAGTTAGTTACGTCAGCTAGTTAAGTCAGCTGGATACCTAGGGAGCTATATAGTTAAGTCAGCTAGTTAACTCTGCTGGCTAGTTAGTTAAGTCAGTTAGGTTAGTCAGCTGGCTAGCCAGCTGCCTATCATGGTAGCTATCTAGTTAAGTCAACTGGCTAGACAGTTGACTAGCTAGTTAAGTTACCTAGTTAAGTCAGATGGCTAGCCAGTTCGCTAGCTAGTTAAAATGCTAGTTTACTCAGATGGCTAGAAAGCTGGGTAGTTAGTTATTCCCATCAGTTAAGTCAGCTGGCTAGCAAGGTAGCTAGTTAAGTCAGCTAGTTATGTCAGCTAGCTAGATTGTTAAGTCAGCTAGTTAAGTTGGCTAGCTAACTAGATAGCTAGGAAGGTAGCTAGCTTTTTATTTCCAGTAGTAAAGTCATCTCACTATCTAGGTAGCCAGTTAGTTTCATCAGCTAGTTAAGTCAGCTGGCTAGCCAGCTGGATAGCTAGTTAAGTCACCTAGTTAAGTCAACTCACTAGTCAGCTGGATAGCTAGGTAAATAGTTACTTGAGTCATCTGGCAAGCCAGCGAGATACATAGGTAACTAGCTAATTGAGTCAGCTGGCTAGCCTGCTGTCTATCTACTGATTTTCAGCTAGTTTAAGTCAGCTGGATAGTCAGCTGGCTAATGAGTTAAGTCATGTATTTGAGTTAGCTGGCTAGCCTG
>NW_007020686.1:0-380 GCF_000164805.1 Carlito syrichta
CTAATTTTTGACAATTATGAATAAGCTGTTATAAACATGCACACGCAGGTCTTTGTGTAGACATAAGTTTTTAACTCCTTTAGGCAGTTGCCAAGGAGTGGGGTTGATGGATCATATGGTAAGGGTATGTGTAATTTTGTAAGAAACTGCTAAAGTGTTTTCCAAAGCAGCTGTACTATTTTGCATTCCCAATCGCATGAATGAGAGTTCTTGTTGCTCCTGATCCTCATCAGCATTTGGTGTTGTCAATGTTCTGGATTTTGGTGATTTTTATAACTGTATAGTGGTACCTCATTGTTGTTTTAATTTGAATTTCTATGGTGACATATGATGAGGAGTGTTTCTTTTGATGCTAATTTACATCTGTATATCTTCTTTGG
>NW_007020687.1:0-685 GCF_000164805.1 Carlito syrichta
CTGAGGTGTGACAAGTTCTCTCTTCTCAGGCCTGGCTGAGTGTCACGGTAATGAACCAGTGAACATCAACACTCCCGAATGGGACTAAGGAAAGACTAAGATCCAACAGGCAAGACAGAGAGCACACGGCTTCCAGAGCCTGGGTGTCAGAACCAGATGCACCTTGAGTCAACTCTGGTGCTAACGCTGGGGAGCTTTGGGGTGCCTTGTTCCTGGCATGCTCTTATTCTCTCAAAGTTTCAGTTTCCTGGTCAATAAGTAGAGACAGTAAGAGAAGCTTCCTGTGGTTTCTGTGAGGATTCATTGAGATCATGCACATGAGAAGCTCACTCCAGTATCCACCACATGGTCACTTCTTAGGGAAAAGGTAGAGTTTATTTTTAAAAGAAAACAGATAAGGAGGAAAACTCAGAGTCCTGATCACAGACTGCTCATTGCTTTAATCTCTCCCAGGGTTTGAGGTACCAATGAGAGAGTCTGCGAATTTCAACACACAGCTGCTTTTTGAATTTTGTGAATTTGCCTCTGAGAAGCTGTTGTACGCATGCAAAGGATAGGCCACACTGGCTGTTTAGTTTGACCAGCATAGGTAAGCAGGTAAATGCTCAGAACTCAACCCTTCTTAGCAATGGCCCAACTTAGGGATCACAGCTTATTCCCTTCACTCATACTTTTTCTGTGTGAC
>NW_007020688.1:0-945 GCF_000164805.1 Carlito syrichta
GTCGCTCCCCAGAACGCAAAACACTGGTGTCTTGTGTGGTGGTACCCACGGTCCTGGCTACATGGGATGCGGTGACCTCCATACTTGGGCATTCCTTTGCATTGGCACCACTGACAGAACGTACGAGTCCAGGCCAGGCACCATGGCTCACGTCTGTCAGCCTTACATTCTGGGAGGCTGAGGCAGGGGGCTGCCTGAGCCCAGGGATTGGAGATCAGTTTGGGCTAAGTGGCATGACCTCTTCTCAGCGAGAGGTCCTCAAAATCAAGTCTGGCATGGTGGTCCCTGGAGGCCCAGCTGCTCAGGGTCCAAGGTGGGAAGACTGCCTGAGCCCCACAGGTCGAGGCCCAGGGAGCCACAATCGTGCCATTGTGCCCCAGACCAGTCAACAGAGACTATGGTGGCAAAAATGACACCTCCCATGTGGGTGATGATGGGCATCCACGGCTCCCCAGGGAAAGGTGCCCATGGGGGTTACGATGGAGAGATCAGGAGAGGAAGATCTCTCCATCTGCCGGGAGGAAGCAGACAGGGTGAATGAAACGGGCTGGCCATGGCGATGCTGTACCACCTTGAATGCTCTGTGCCTGAGAGCCGCCCTACCTCAGGGCTGTCTGTTCCACGAGCTCACAAACATCTTAACCGTGGAACACAAGTGTGGATGGTAGAGGCAGGCCTTATGGGTTGCATGACCGAAGGAATGCAACGAACATGCACAGTGGCCACCTTTGAAACCTCCCACAAATGACAGGTGGGAAAGTGCCTTTTCTTCACATCCCTGCGGGTGTCTCCTCATGCTGGTTGGCAGGGGTGGTGGTGGTGGTCATGGTGGTGATTATTATTATTTGGAGTCGGAATCATGCTCTGTCTCCAAGGTCAGAGTGAAGGGGCATGCTCATTGCCAAGGCAGAATCCACCTGCCGGGCTCAGGCGATCCTCCCACAT
>NW_007020688.1:2230-2821 GCF_000164805.1 Carlito syrichta
ACCTCAAACCCAAGAAAAACCCAGAAAATCTTGGGTGAGGTCAGGCCTTGGTTGGAGGATCATCTCTGGCCCAGAGTTCAAGATCAGGCAGGAAGACCAGGATGGAAAGTCTGTGATTGCAGCAGGTTCAAGGCCCAGGACAAGAGTGTGGCCTGAGTTGGATGTTTTTAGAACAGCCTGGGCAACTTAGTGAGGAAAGAAAATAAAGGAAGGAAGGAAGGAAGGAAGGAAGGAAGGAAGGAAGGAAGGAAGGAAGGAAGGAAAGAAGGAAGGAAGCTCAACTCAGTGGCTCAGCCTGTAATCCCAGAGCTTTGGGAGGCTGAGACGAGTGAATGTCCTGAGGCTGCGGGTTTGAACCCTGCCTGGGCAACATGGCGACACCTCATCTCTACAATAAAACAAAAATTAACCGGGTGTGGTAGCTCACGCCTGTAGTTCCAGCTACTTGGAAGGCTGAGGTGGAAGGATCACTGGAGCCCAGCCTGTCGAGGCTGTGGTGGCCAGGAGCATCCACTGCACTCCAGTCTGGCTACTGAGGGAGACTCCAACTCAAAAAAAAAAAAAAAAGAAAGAAAGGAAGGAAGAAAGGAA
>NW_007020689.1:0-768 GCF_000164805.1 Carlito syrichta
AAATATGAAATTTCTCTCTACGTGTGCAGAAGTCTTTTTGTATTTAGAGTTTTATAACCTTTATTATGCATATTCTGTCTTGATTATTAAATGCTTTATTCGTTTCTATTTATAATCAGTCTCGGAAATTAGATCATTTTGGGATAATTATTTTGTCCCCAGACTCCACATTAGCTTTAATATTTACTTAAAGTCTCTGTTTACATCTCATCTTTGGAAATACTGAAATATAGAGGAATAAAGGAAGAAGATAATAAGCATTGTTATCGGCAGAAGCCATTATCCCAGAAACTTACTTATTTATCATCCAGGTTTGCTGTGCATCTGCTTTTGCTCTTCTGTTTCCAACTAATATCTGCATCCCACTTAAAAAATAATAATTCCATTTTCTACCTCACTGCCAAGATCCCTCTACATTAGCTTGGGATGAAAAATTCAGGCTTTCCAAACTGGTAAACAAAATGACTATATGGTCTTGGACATTCATGGTTTGCTCATCATAAGCAGAAATGTCCTAGTACTTCATTCTATATGTAGCTCCCGTGTTATTTTTTAATGGAATTTCACTGCCAATTTATATGTATAAATTAAGTTGTAGTTATGCTTATTGTAGTTGTTATGACTGACAACCATGTTTATCAGCCATTTGGGACAGGATACTATTGGTTCAAAAAAATCCCATATTTTGCATATACTAATACCAGTAGCAACCTTCTATTACTCTGACACTAGCCAGTCCTACACCATTCCAAATGCCCTCTAGGAAAA
>NW_007020690.1:0-764 GCF_000164805.1 Carlito syrichta
TTGCCAGATGGCGGCCATGGGCTGAAGCAGACAGAGTTTCGGTAATTAACGAAACAAAAGAAAACGTTCTACCTGGCTAGGGGCAGGGCAACAAAACTATCATGGTAATTTAGCTTCTAATCTTAGCCCTAGGGGAAACAGCTTTCGGGAACAAGAGCTGACTACCCAGTCTACCAGGAAATAGAAGTTAAAAAATATCTAGAAAGAAGTAAAACTTAGAAAGACAGAGAGAAATAATTCTGCTATGCACTTTCCATCAGGTGTATTGAGATTTACTTATAAGTTTTACTGCCATGTATGCACACTGGTCACCAATCACACGCCAATATCATAGGCATAACTGATATCCCACGTCAGAGGCGATCCTCCAGATGGGCCCCCACAGGCCTCAGCCATGTAGCTATAGATGTTGGCTCCCAACATTTCCCCCTTTTTTATTAAAACAAACGTAAAACATCTTGGCTTCTGTCTTAGGTTGTTCTCGCCGCACCATAGTTGTTACCCGTCATTGGCCCGTTCCCCTTCCCCGCGGGGAATGCCTGTCTTAGGTTCATACTAGGTGGCTGGAATCTTACCCGTCACTGAATACCAAGAGCGTAAAGACTTGAGGGGACATAGGGAGAATGAAGAATGGTAAGCTGATGACACAAAATATTAACCTTTATGACATAAGTGACCAGCTGATAGATGACATTATTTTTTTGTTTTATTAGTAAGAACTGCCAAATAAATATTATCAGAGTTACGTGAACTGCTTTCCTTAA
>NW_007020691.1:0-498 GCF_000164805.1 Carlito syrichta
AATGGGGTCTCCCTGCATGTTCTGGTCTTGCGCTGGGCTCCTGGACTTCAGCCATCCACCAGCCTCAGCTACCCAGAGCACTGGAATCCCAGGCGTGGGCCGCCACATCAGGCCTTCTGCTTCTTTTTTGATGAAAAATCGAGGCCAGTCTCGGGGGTTCAGCCTCATCATCCCAGTACTTTGGGAGGCCAATACCAATGGCTGGCCCAAGCCCAGACATGCCTGGGCACCTCAGCAGTCGAGACATGCCTGGGCACCTCGGCGAGATTTTGCCTCTACCCTCTACCCCAAATGAACCGGGGATGGTGATGCACACCTGTCATTGCGGCTTCTCAGAAGGCTGTGGAAAGTCTAGCCAGAGCGTCACTGTGGTGGCTGATAGCGAGCCACCACCTTCCAGCCTGGATGATGGAGTGAGACTCGGACTCGAAAAAAGGATAAAAGAAAAAAAAGACGAGCATCCATTTGTGTATGGAGTTGGGATCATCATGAACAGAC
>NW_007020692.1:0-492 GCF_000164805.1 Carlito syrichta
CGGTGAGGCGACCTGAAGATGGTGATGGCATAGGTGGATTCCTGAGACTCTCGGAACGTGAGTTCCCAAAAAGAATATTACTTTCCCCCCAGCACCCCCCTGCCCACTGCCAGCTGCACTGGTATGAGGCCTGGGGACTTTTGGGCCCACGCAGGGTCAGACATTGCAGCCAGACCGCAGCTGCTCCACTATATGTGATTTCAGCCGGCTGGGGAATCCCAAATCCCAGATCCCAGCTCCATCCCCAGCTACATCTTCACAACCAGCACCCAGCACCAAGCTGTGGGTCACCCAGGGAGGCTCTGAGACCCTGCCCTTCAGAGATACCGGTTCCATTTCTGGCTAAAGTGCCCTCTGAGGAACCCAGAACCACCATCTTTGGAGATCTGAAGCCCTGGACCCACCCTGGCTGAGGCACTCAATGTGTGACCACAAGCCTGTGTAAGGGAGCAGAACCCCAAGCTGGTATAAGGTGCTGATCGCAGACTCCAG
>NW_007020693.1:0-686 GCF_000164805.1 Carlito syrichta
CCTGTTGGCCTGCGAGCAAGCCAACAAGTCAGCTGACCTTTTGGGTGGCTATCGAGCCGACTAGTTTGCTGATTGGTTGTCAGGTGAGAGAGCAGACTATTTAGCTCATCAGATGGAAAGCGAGAGAGCCCACTAGTTAGCTGCCAAAGTAGCTGAGTTGGTAGCCGAATAGATAGCTAAGTTACTAGCTGATATGCGAGCTGACTTTACTAGCTAGATTATTAGCTAGTGGCCTATCTGGTTGACATAATTAGCTAGCAAACAAGCTAACTAGCTGTCTAGCTAGCTGACTTAACTAATTAGATAACTGGCTAGTTACCTGGCTAGCTAACCTGACTATCTAGCTGATTAGCCAGTTGACTTGATACCTGACTCAAATAGCTAGCTGACTAGCAACCTGACTAGCTTGCTGACTTAACTCACTAGCTGAAGAATTAGCAGACTTGCTAGCTGACTTAACTAGCTAGCTGGCTAGCTGGCTGACTTATATAGCTAACTAGCTAGTTAGCTGGTAGCTGGCTAGCCACCTGACTTAATTAGCTAGCAACCTGGCTGGCTAGCTGGCTAGGCAGCTGGCTAGATAGCTAGCGGGGATGCCAGCTGGATAGCCAGCTGGCTTCTATAGCCCACCAGCTGGCTGGACATTCGGAGAGCCAGCTGGCTGATCTAGGTAGCCACCTGGCTGG
>NW_007020694.1:0-454 GCF_000164805.1 Carlito syrichta
ACTGGCCAGGGAGCCTTGGGAATAATGCAATAAAGCAGGGGCATTGCATTGAGGGAGTTGGGCATGGAAGGTGCCGAGCTAGGGGAACTCTTGTATATGGGGGTGATGGGGGGGAAGAAGCGGGGCAGAAGAATTGCAGGAGAATGGATTTCATTGTTGACTTAGATTTTCTTTCTATCTTTCTCTCTCTCTCTCTCTCTCTCTCTCTCTCTCTCTCTCTCTCTTTGTTTCCTCACTTGGTAGCCCTGGCTGCTCTCAAACTACCTAACTCAGGTCTTCCTCTCTATCTCGGTCTCTGAAACTGCTGCTATCACAGGCTTTCCATTTGTTTGACATCCTGGTCTTCCTGTCTGTTCTTGAACTCTGGAACAGAGACGATCCTCCCACAGAGGTCTGCCTTCACCCAAGTAATTTTGGGTTTTCCTTGGGTCGAAGGGGGGCTTGTTATGGTGTC
>NW_007020695.1:0-628 GCF_000164805.1 Carlito syrichta
AGGATCGCTGGAGCCCTGCAGGGTGAGACTGCGGTGGCCGGGAGCGGCCACTGCACTCCAGTCTGGGCGACAGAGTGAGACCCCCAACTCAAAAAAGAAAAATGCAAAACAGAGTTGCGACATGGGGGCGGTCCTGGGTGTCCTGGCACCCCCCCTTAAGGCCACTCCCCGTGCCTTCCTGGCTGTGCGTTCGTTCCTCAGCCTCTGCAGGCCCTCCCTGCCCCTCTCCGACCCAGGTACTTCTCTCCTCTGACTCAGTTCTCCCTGTCCCTGCCCCCCTGCCGGCACGTCACACACGTCCGAAAGTGGCCAGGACCACTGCGTGCAGGGCCGCGGGAGAGGGACGCTGACCCTCGCGGGATGGACGACCACATTTTCCTCATTTTTCTGCAGTCTCAGACACTCCCACGTGTCTGAGCTAAGCCAGGAACCACCTTCTCAGCCGAGCCTGTCACTCGGAGTGGGCACCTCGTTGCAGGGCTGTGTCGTGACTCCAGCAGTGAGGCTTGTGCACGCGTGGGCAGCCTGACGGGGGCCTTGTCTCCCTCCCTCCTTCCTTCCTCCTGGAAAGTGCTTTCTCTGAGGGTGCCAGACACTTCGGGGGCTTAATGACACGCTGCGACTGGAA
>NW_007020696.1:0-829 GCF_000164805.1 Carlito syrichta
ATGTAGCTAGCTGACTTAACTAGCTGACTTATCCTATCTATATAGCTGACATATCTAACTTACCTAGCTAGCTTCCTAGCTAACCAGAGGACTTAACCAGCATAAATAACTAGCTAGCCAGCAGGCTACCCATCTGATGTAACTTACTTTTCTTTTTTTTTTTTTTTTAATTAATCAGTATTTTTATTATAGTTTTGTGGGGTACAGTTAAGGGTTAGGTGTACAATTACGTTTCATTCAGACACTCTGTTGATAAGAGGGGTTTTCCCAGCCCCAGACAGATATTTGCTACTGTTAATCCCCTCCCCCTCCCCCCCATAGTTTCCCAGTACCGTCAGTCATTTTGTTATAGTATTACATTGGATGTTCAAGGTCCATTATATGAGTGAGAACATGTGATATTCTGATCTTTGTTTCTGTGTGAGGTCACTCAGAATTATAGACTCTAGTTCCATCCAGGTTGCTGCAAAATTCATGATTTTGTTCTTTTTTATGGCTGCGTAGTATTCCATCGTGTATATGTACGACATTTTTTTAATCCAGTCCTCTTTTGATGGGCAGCATGGTTGTTTCCAGGTTCTTGCTATTGTGAACAATGCTGCGATAAACATATGTGTGCAGGTATCTTTTTTATAGAGTGATTTGTGTTCTTCAGGGTATATTCCCAGTAGGGGGATTGCAGGGTCATATGGAAGGTCAATTTTTAGAGCTTTTAGGAATCGCCACACTGCTTTCCACAGAGGTTGCACTAGCTTACACTCCCACCAGCAGTGTAGAAGTGTTCCCTTTTCACCACACCCTCTCCAGCAGCTGTTATTTTTTGAGTTGG
>NW_007020697.1:0-836 GCF_000164805.1 Carlito syrichta
CCTACATTGAATTTGATATAGACCTCAATTTTTAATTTTTTTATATTTAATTATGGGTACATGAATTATATGATAGATTTATAAATTTATGGGGCACATGTGATGTTGGATACATGCATACAAGGATTAATCATCAAATCAGTGCAATTGGGATGTGTATCACCTCAAGCATTTATTATTTCTTTATGCAAAGAGTATTCTCATTCCACTCTTTTCGATATTTTAAAATAGAGAATGTTGTTTTTTATAGCCAGCCTTTTCTCAATCGAATACTAGGTCTTATTCATTCTAACTATATTTTTGTACTCATTTGCAGACTATTGATTAGACTTTTTTTCTCACATGAGCTAAACCTGCGGGACAGACAAGGATCATATTTCCTTGTTTGTGTTTTATGATTAAAGAGTAGCGATTTTGGTAATAGACACAGCCAAAAATCCCATAGATTAATTTGCAAGTACAAAGTTCTTGTATTCATGTGTCATTATCACAGCTTCTATTAATGACGGTATTTTCTTTCCTAGATTCCACCATAAATGGAAGAAAGGAAAAGTTTTGGGGATCAAGTCTGAAAGAACAACATGGTTGGTTCATTGCCTCTTCCTATTTAGAAAACACCTCCAAATATGAATACACATGTGTACGTATGCTACATGCATATGTATGTAGAGTCACATGCCCTCAAGATAAAGAATAGTGTAGTATATACATATGATCTTGTCTAAGAGATCAATACTTTTGAGATACAGTCTAAATTCATACATGATCCTTAAAAATATTTCTTGCTGGGCTCGGTAGCTCAGCCTGTGATCCCAGCGCTTTGGGAGGCCGACGTG
>NW_007020698.1:0-927 GCF_000164805.1 Carlito syrichta
CGGACCCTTTCAGAACTAAAAATTCAGCATTGTTGCGGAACGCAAATTCAGCATGCCAAAACCAGGTGTCTCTCTGCACCTTCAAAGTCAACCTGAAGAAACCACTAAGGACACAATTCATTTCCAATAGTAGCCAAAACCACAAAATAGTGAAAAAAAAGTTAAGCAGACAATAGAATAGTACACTAAACAGTACACAATATTGCTGATAGACATTGTGGAGGGCATAAGGAAAAGAAAAGGAAATACTAGGTTCAATAAATAAAAACCGTGATAATGGAAGGTGTTACTACTACGCAAACCATTACAAACAAAAGGAAATCTCTACCAAAACCCAAGTGTCTTGTATTTCGGTAGAATTGCATGAGACCTGCAATAGCCCAAATTGTCTTCAAAATGGACAAAGTTTAGGGTTTCACACTTTCTGCTTTCACCAAAGTCCAGTAAACCAAACACAGAGGCAATGGTATAAAACCCTAACGATTGATCCATGGAACAGAACAAACACTGAGGAATCAGTGGACACATTTATTGCCACATACATTCCGTGGGAATAGGGCAGTCCGTCCACACACACTTCTCAGAAAGCTGGATACTCTCATGCATAATCCAGCAGTTCCACTTCCAGCAAAAGCCACAACACAGGTAAGAAAATACAAGAAAAGAAGAGTCTGTGAACTGACGGTTAAGGGTCCATGTCCAAGAGTGGCCTGACTGAGGTTCCCTCGACGTGGTAGGGCGGCCCCAGCTCCGTCGCCTGCGGGAGGCCCAGCTCCGCCACCAGCGGGGGGCCCAGCTCCGCGGCCAGCGGGGGGCCCAGCTCCGCGGTCGTTCCAGTCGCAGCGAGCCACACTCTGGGGTCCCGCAGCGTGGGAGTCTGAAGCAGTCCGTGGGAGGCCGGGGGACCTGGAGGCGGAACCGCATTTC
>NW_007020699.1:0-713 GCF_000164805.1 Carlito syrichta
GGGCCATCAAAGTCCTCAGAGGGTAGCCCTTGCTGGCCTCTATTCCTGGAGGCCAGAGGAGGCAGAGCCTGGTTCTAGGATCTTCACCAGGCAGAGAGCCAGGAAGCATCATGCACAACCTCTCTCCCTCCACCTGCCCTTCGCCCAGCCGGAAGTCCGAGCAAGGCATTCTGGGAGATGTAGTCCACACTGAGCGGGCTGGAGAAAGGACCTGCCGGGCACCTGGGGAGGGACCAGCCTGCACCAGCACGTGACCGGTTACGTCATCCTCTGTCGTTCAGCTGCCGCGCAGAAGGGTAGCCACTAGCCAGGCTATTTAAATATAAACGTGCGCCCGCTAAATTGTAACCTGGGGAAGAGTTGAGTGGCTCAGTCCAGCCCGGGAGCTCATTGGCCACACATGGTGTTGGCTGCCATGTTGGTCCCATCAGAAGAGAACATTGCCATCATCGCAGAAAGTTCCAGGGGCCGACGCTGCTCTGGTGTAGCCTGAGCCCATGCAGGTTATGGGTTGGAGACGCGAGGGAGGCAGTTCTGAAGGCAGACAGAGCTGTGGGTCAGCGGGGAGGAGCCCTCTAAATTCATGAGCAGAAGAGCCCACCGTGGTGCACACCGGTCATCCCAGCGTTTTGGGAGGCCAAGGTGGGAGGACTATTTGAGGCCAGGAGTTCGAGCCCTGCCTGGGCAACATAGCGAGACCAGGTCTCTACAAG
>NW_007020700.1:0-803 GCF_000164805.1 Carlito syrichta
TTGATTTTTGAGAAATTAGAAAATTAGATACCAACCTCTATGCAAGCCAGGCGTGCTCACAGGGATACCCAGAGGAGGTCGAAGTTTTTGAGACCTTCCCTTGCAATACATTGTTCTACACTCATCCCGGTGCTCATACCCTGTTCCCCTTAAAGGGAGAGGGTAGACATGCCTCTGGTTATCATGTCGTCCCCGTAGGGAGGGAGCCGTAGTAGTCCTTTTCCGTGCGTTCTGCCAATGCCAGCCGTTGGTAATGGATTTGGATAGGTTTAGAGAGGACAGCATCAATTTGTCTTTTGATAAGATTAGTAAAATAGCGAAACACCCAGGGACCGAAGGTTATGAGCAAAAGGAGGCAAAAGAGGGGGCCCAAGACAGGGAGAAGGTAAGGGGGGAGTCCATTAAGTCCGGTCCAAAGCGGGTTCTCGAACAATTCTTTTCTTCGCTTGATGAGGTCTTCTTGTAATTTCTTGATTTTGTCTCGGACGATGCCAGACTTGTTGGCGTAGAAACAGCATCGTTCCTGTAAAGCTAAACAGATTCCTCCCTGTTCTGCAGTTAATAGGTCTAATCCTCTGCAATTTTGTAGAACTACCTCAGCTAAAGAATCAATTTGATCTTGTAGATCATTAATAGTTCCAGAGAGAGTTTGAACATCATCAATTAACTGACGAGACAAGTTATTATAGGTATTAACAGCGACCCCTATCCCCGCTCCGCCGGAGGCTACAGCGGTTGTAACCCCCAAGCTTAGAAGTAGGGGAATGGCTTGGAGAGCACGCCGGTGGCGTCCCGCTATAAGG
>NW_007020701.1:0-697 GCF_000164805.1 Carlito syrichta
CTTCTTTCTTTCTTGTTTTGTTTTTTAGTTGGAGTCTCACTCAGTCACCCAGACTGGAGTGCAGTAGCTGCTCCTGGCCACCACAGTCTTGACTTGCAGGTCACCTGCAATCCTTCCACCTCAGCCTTCCAGAAAACAGGAACTACAGGTGCGCACTACCACACTCGGCTATTTATTTATTTATTTATTGTAGAGATGAGGTCTCGCCAAGTTTCCCAGGCAGGTCTCGAATCTGCGGGCTCATATAATTCACTCACCTTGGCCTCCCAAAGTGTGGGATTACAGGCTGAGGCACTGAGTCCGGCTTCTTTCTGTCTTTTCTTTCCTTATTAGGTTGCCCAGGCTGCTCTCAAACAGCACAAATTGGGCCATCCTCTTGGCCTTGGTCTCCCAAACTGCTGTGATCACAGGCTTTCTATTTGATTGACATTCTTGTCTTCCTGCCTGGTCTTTAACTCAGGGCCGGAGGTGATCCCCCTGCCGAGGCCTGCCCTCACCCAAGGTTTTCTAGGTTTTTCTTGGGGTCGGGGTGTTGGCTAGCTATGGTGTCCAGCTTGGTCTTGAGCTCCCAAAATCCGGCCATCTTCCTGTCTCGGCCTACCTGAGTGCCAGTGAAACAGGCATGAGATGCTCAGTTGTCCCCGCTTCCTGAAGTTTTGAGAGTCATGCAATCCCTTTCTGAGAGGCAGCCCCTGGG
>NW_007020702.1:0-589 GCF_000164805.1 Carlito syrichta
GTCTTATGAGAATGGGTCTTTTGTATCTCTGGAGAGTGTTGGGATTAATATTGGGTGGTGTTCAGTATCTGCATATGGGTTTCTGAGTGAGGTGGAGGTGATGGCTATAACCAGCCCCCCAAAAGACAGAAGAACCACTTTTGTGCAAAAATGCTCTCTTAGGACATTTGGGGAAATGGGATATAGAATAATCATTTGTCTTCAAAGACAGTCGATGGCTATTTGATTTAAACACGCACTCCATTATGGTGTTTACTGTAGCAAATTCTGTCATTATAAGTTTTATTGCAACTCCCATTACTAAACCATTTTCATCCCTCTCCTAACTGTCTGAAAAAGTGTAAATTGGATGGAAAGTTTTGTGGCCAGATCCTGTCTCATAGAGATTAGATGGCTTCTGGGAGCACAAGGAAGGAAAGAAAATCTCATTAGTTATTGTTGAATAGGAAGCAACGTAAGCATATTCCTTTTCCAGTTTACAAAAGGGTTGAAGGTTTCTCTTCTGTGTAATGGAAAGTTGTGAAAAAGGAGGCGCATGGACCTCGTTTTCAAAGTCATATAGAGCCACTAAGAATAGTTGAAAGAAAAA
>NW_007020703.1:0-754 GCF_000164805.1 Carlito syrichta
ACTT
The DNA here is from genome assembly GCF_000164805.1 of Carlito syrichta. Taxonomy (NCBI): domain Eukaryota; kingdom Metazoa; phylum Chordata; class Mammalia; order Primates; family Tarsiidae; genus Carlito; species Carlito syrichta. The sequence continues at coordinate 5 of NW_007020703.1, forward strand.
GCCAAGGGGATGTTAGCAAGTGTGACACAAGTAGAAGCTTGAAAAGTACTTGCACATTGGGGCTTGCCCACTTTGGGCTCATTTTCTTTTCTTAATTGTCCAGAACACTGAAGTCACTTAAGTGGTCCCTGTGGTGGCCCACAGAATCAGAAGCACATAAAATGTGCATATGCTAGGCCACTGAGTATTGAAGTAGTTTGTTACACAGCAGCTGATACTGGATGCCCCATCAACAGGCGGCTGTAAGAATGGCAAGGCAGGACCATCTGTGGGGTATGAGCCAGCCTGCCTAGACTGTATGTCTACACCTGTGGCATTTCTGTCCAGCTGCCCTGCCTCATGACCAGCCAGCAAAGGAAGGTGTGCATGGAGCATCTGCTGGATTCAAGCCATTGGGCACCGGGCCCATGAGAGACACAGAGAGATGCCACCATCTTCCTGATCTCTGCCAAACACCTGCTCCTGCCCAGTCCATAAAATGAAGAAAGATTTCCAGTCCCATCTTTCACTGGTGAAACTGACAGGTGAAGGGACTTGCCTGAAGCCACACACCTAGGTTTAAATTGAGTCTTTGGGCCTTTAGTGCAGTGTTTTGCAGCCAAGACCTGATTCTCAGGGAATTTACACTTCAATGAGGAGACAGGAGGTAAACAATAAAGACACAGAAGGTTTTTGTAAAACTGCCATAGGATCTCAAAGCCCAGAGGTCATGGCTTTCTGAGATGGTATGGTTTCATCTGAGCTTGAAAA
>NW_007020704.1:0-2321 GCF_000164805.1 Carlito syrichta
TCTAGATTTAAAGTATTGTACATATCTGAAACATATAACAAAATATACATGCCAAAGTAATAATCATACATTGATTTGAGATTACAGTGATTGGTTACATACATTTTTCAAATGCTGGGCTATATTACAAATTTGACTCCTTATGCCAGAAATAGATAACTCATGTTGTATCACTTTATCTAAATTTTATAAAACATTATTATGTGCTTTAGTTATAGCCATTTGTGTTATACATACGGTGAGTGTTTGAGTGTTTTGTTTTTTGAACTTATGAAGTAACTCTGAAAACTTTGCATGATTGAAACTTTCTAGAGGTCCACACCTTAATATTTTATTCAAATTTCCCTTTTTCTAACATTAATCTTTCTTCTCCAACATAGTTATGAATAGAAGAGTATGTGTGTAAGTATGAGTATTGAAACTCTACACATTGTAATAGATATAAAGAGATTTGTATTTTTTTAAAAAAAGGCCAGGCTCCGTGGTTCATCCTGTCATTCCAGCACTTTGGGAGGCTGAGGCTAGTGGATTGCCTGAGACTCCGGTTCAAGACCAGCCCAGGCAACTTGGTGAGACCTTGTCTCTATGATCAACTAAAAAATAACCGAGCATGGTAGCGGGTGCCTGTAGTTCTGGCTATGTGAGAGGCTGAGGTGGAAGGATTGCCGGAGCCCAACAGGTCAATGCTGGGGTGACTGTAAATTTGCATGCCACTGCAATCCAACCTGGGCAATGAGTGAGACTAAACTCAAAACAAACCATGTGGGATCTTTGAATATGGATGAATTGAAGAAAATCCTGTTTTGTGCTAGCCAACATGAACTGTGACCCAGGCAAATAAGGGAAGACATATGTTTTAACTAATCCCAGATGATATGTCAAAAATATTGCTGCTAAACTTGATATCAGGAGAAACCACTTCTGGTTTTTTCCAGTTGTTTTTGCTGGAAATAATCTATATTTTTCAGATCAAAATTTTAACCCTGAAAATATTTTCAAAAACCCTGCTCCTGTACATTTTGATTAGTACCCACTAATGTTTGTTAAGTTTTTAAGATATACGAAAAAATTATTTTCTTCTTTCTTATTTTTAAAATGGTTAATCTTGCAGTAATAAGGTTATTTGGTAAATTTAGGATGCTCTTGTTCATTACTTGTTTTGCTATGCTTTTAAAGCAAATTACTCCTTTGCCTTTTGAGACCATCATTAGACTAGCTGAGCTTCAATCATAAATGTTATTAATAAAAGCAATTATAGCTAAATTTATCTTTACCTTTATTCTACCTAAATATGTATCATGATGCATACATTTACCAAATTAACAAAGTACAGTACAGAATTTGTTATTTACAGATATGCTTCTGCAAACCCAGAAGTAGGATTCTGTGATCTAAAAAAAAAAATCAATATGTGAAAAAAAAGAGATGAAGACACAAGCATACCAAACTCAGTCAGCTTTTTATCTTGTCTATAAAGATATACCACTTGGGATGGAATTGGTTGACCTTGGAGCCATATCCCACGAGTGAAAACTGATTATAAACTATCATTTAATATGTTTCAAATAAATTAAGGGACCTCTCCCAAAGTCCCCAGTTAACAAGCAACATATAAAGCAATCAATCAGATATAAACTTATTCCTTTTAATCAGTTCATTTTCTAAAAGAGACAGCTGTTTAAGAATTCTTCAGTGCCTTCCCTTTATTGGGTGAGGGGGGGGCAAAGGCAACTCTGTTATGAAAAATGCATCTTTTAAATTATGTATCCATGCTGGGCTCGGTGGCTCAGCCTGTAATCCCATGTCTTTGGGAGGCTGAGGTGAGTGGATTGCCTGAGTTCGTGGGCTCGAGACCCACCTGGGCAATTTGGTGAGACCTCATCTCTACAATAAATCAAAAATTAGTCGGACGTGGTAGTGCATGCCTGTAGTTCCAGCTATTTGGAAGGCTGAAGTGGATGGATCACCAGAGCCCAGCAGGTCGAGGTTGTGGTGGCCGGGAGCGGCCACTGCACTACAGTCTGGGCAACAGAGTGAGACTCCAACTCCAAAAATAAATAAATAAATAAATAAATAAATAAATAAATAAATAAATAAATTATGTATCATTGTCAAAGATGACTAAATACTATATGCCACAATGAAAAAATGTCTGATGTCCAACTCTACAGTGTTATAATAATAAAAATGATTACAATAACAATATAACTTCAATTTGTTGAGTATTATCTGTGTGCCCAAGACTTATCTAAATACTCTTCATTTATTTCTTATATCAGCACAGTGAGGTGAATTTTATTGGCTGTTTTACATCTGAAGCA
>NW_007020704.1:3368-4348 GCF_000164805.1 Carlito syrichta
AAAATCTTCCCTGCAAGATGTTAGAATTAAGAAAAAAACCCTGTATTTTTTTTCTCATACAAGCTATAAGCCACATTCTTCAAATTCACACAAACAAAGGAACAAAGGGGAGAAAGAGAGCCTGAGCAGGAGCAGTTTCTGTGTCCTCATCTGAGAAAACCTAGGGAGTGAAGCACCAGATCTGCTGCCATTTTTAAACAGCAGGTTGAGTCAGAATAAATGAATAATCTAAGGAAACATCTTTTGTGGCTCTGATATTGTTAACAGAGCATCAAGGCCTAGCTGCCCTTCACCACTTTACACTGCTTCCCCCACTCACCTTCAACAATGAAGTTCTACATCAAAGCAGTTTGCTGCTGGACATTTCAGCATGTCAACATGTGACATTCTCACTAACCCACATAAGACGTCTTAGAAGCTAATGATCAAAGGAAAGCCAAGGTTATTCATGTCATATTAGAAAATTTCATCAGTCTCATGCTTTCTTAAGCAGCTGAATCATCAGAAAACTCTAGTCCTTGCAAAAAAGGACAGTTGTTTATCACTATCTGAGATGAAATGGAAACAAATCCAAATGACAAAAAAGAGATAAAGAGAGATGAAGAAAATGAACAAGAGTGAAATCACAAGAAGGAGGGGTTTATTTAGCTACCACTTTGTGTCATGTAGCTACAGCTTTACATTCCGAATCTAAGATCATCTAAGACCTTCAAGAGTACTCTTCACCAGTTGGTGACACTTGTACCATAAGTTCATCATTAGAGCCTTTTCCTATCACTGGAGTGTAAGACGGAATTAGCCAATCACACCAAATTTGCCTTTCAAAAGGCACAAAAAAGTAATCTAGTTCACATAATAAAAAATAGAATGGTTAAAAGATACGGATACCAGTAATTTTCAAACTCTAGTTACAAATATACAGCAAGATTTTATTCATAATATAATTTACTATAATTTTAGTAAACACTTTAAAATATAAA
>NW_007020705.1:0-720 GCF_000164805.1 Carlito syrichta
CCTAACCTGGGACCCTCTTCTCAGCAACAGATCTAGCCGCATTCACTGCATCGTGTCTCTGTGAGCTCGGACAAAACCCAAATGCTTCATATTAACAAATAAACTTCTTGATTGCCAGAGTCCAACAGGTCGACACTGGGGTGGCCATGATTGTGGCCCGGCACTCTAACCTGAGTGACAGAGTGAGACTCCAACTCAAAAAATAAGACAAGCCGGGCTCGGTGGTTCAGCCTGTAATCCCACACCTTTGAGAGGCTGAGGTGAGCGGATTGCCTGAGCCCGCGGGTTCGAAACCTGCCTGGGCAGGTGAGAACTCATCTCTACAAAAAAAAAAAATTAGCCAAGCATGGTAGCGCATGCCTGTAATTCCGGCTACCTGGAAGCCTGAGGCGAAAGGATCGCAGAGCCCAGCAGGTCGAGGCTACGGTGGCCGGGAGTGGCCACTGCACTCCAGTCTGTGTGACAGAGCGAGACTCCAACCCAAAAACAAAAACAAAAACAAGACAAAACAACAAATAAATAAACTTCTCTCTTTTTCTACATCCACTCTCAAGTTGAGGGGGCATTTTAACCCTAAAGTATGGGGTTCAGCTCAGCATATTTCATGCCAAATACCTAAAATGCCCTTAGGGAACAACAGGACAGACCTCCTCAGACAATTCAGTGTACCCCATCCCTCTCAGAATTAGTGTCTGATTCCTGATTGCTAGAGTCCAGCTC
>NW_007020706.1:0-798 GCF_000164805.1 Carlito syrichta
CCCAACTGACTAGCCAGCTGACTTAGCTAGCTGACATAACAAGATTGCCTAATGGATAGCCACCTGACTTAACTAGCTACCTACCTACACAGTCTGCAGGCTTGCCAGCTGACTTTACTTAAGTGCCTAGCTAACCTGCTTGCCTGTGAGCTAACTTAAATAGGTAACTTAACTAGTTGACTTAAATAGCTAGTCAGCTGGCTAGCCAGCTGACTTAGGTAGATAGGTGTCCTGATAGGCAGCTTGCTAGACAGCTGTCTTAACTAACTGACTTAACTAGCTAGCCAGTTGACTTAACAAGCTATCTACATAGCAAGCCAGCTGACTTAACTAGCTGATTTAACTAGCATGCTACCTAACTAGCCAGGTGGCTGGCCAGCTAACTTAACTAGCTGACATGAACAGCTAATCAGCTGGCAAGCCACTGACTTAACTAGATGACTTAACTAGCTAGCCAGCTGGCTGGCCAGCTGAATTAACTAGAAGACTTAACCAGCTAGCCAGCTGGCTTGCAAGGTGACTTAACCAGCTAGCTACCTAGCTACCCAATTGCCAGGCCTGTTGAATTAACTAGCAGACTAAACTAGTTAGCTAGTTGGCTAGCCAGCTGATTTAACTAGCTTGATACCTAGCCAGCCAGCTTTACTAGCTGACATAACCAGCTAGCCAGCAAGTTAGCAAGCTGACTCAAGTAGCTGACATTACCTGTTAGCCAGTGGGTGAGCCAAATGAATTACCTAACTCTCTAGCTTGCTAGCTAGCTGGCTTAACAGCTGCCTTAACTAGCTGACTTAATTA
>NW_007020707.1:0-940 GCF_000164805.1 Carlito syrichta
CCTTGCTGATTTTTTGTCCTGATGATCTGTCTAGGATTGTGAGTGGGGTATTAAAGTCCCCAGTTATGATAGTGTTAGAGTCGATATCTTTCTTTAGTTTTCCAAGAAGTTGCTTTATGAAAGTTGGCACACCTATGTTGGGTGCATATATGTTTAGGATAGATATTTCTTGTTGATGGATTGAGCCTTTTATCATTATGTAGTGGCCTTCTGTATCTTTTTTGATTTTTAATAGCTTGAAGGGTATTTTGTCTGAAATTAAGATCGCTACTCCCCCTTTCTTTTGTATTCCGTTTGCCTGAAAGTTTGTTTCCCATCCTCTTACTTTGAGTCTGTGGGTGTCCTTTCTAGTGAGGTGAGTCGCTTGAAGGCAATAGATTGTTGCCTGATGATATTTTATCCATTTTGCCATTCTATGTCTTTTCAGTGGTGCATTTAGTCCGTTCACATTTAGGCAAGAGTTGATCCCTGTCATAAGGTTCTTACAGAGTTGTTCCTGTTTGCTTTTTGTCTTTCTTTGGGTTTTGGAGTTGGTTCATGTGTGTTTTTAATCTTTTGCCTGTACTCTTGTGAAGAATGCTGTTGTTCTTTTTTCTTTTTCTTCTGTGTTCAGTACTTTCTTAAGTGTTTCTTGTAGGGGTGGTCTGGTGGCAGCATAGGTTCTTAGGGATTGGATGTCTGGAAAAGATTTCAATTCTCCCTCACTAATGAAGCTTAGTTTGGCTGGGTAGGTTATTCTTGGTTGAAATTGTTTCTCTTTTAGAACTTTGAAGATAGGGCTCCAGGCTCTCCTGGCCTGAAGGGTTTCTGTGGATAAATCTGCTGCTATTCTAATTGGTTTTCCCTGGTAGGTAGTCTGGCCTTTTTCTCTTGCTGCCTTTAGGATTTTTCCTTTCATAGCTACTTTGTTTAGGTGAATTATTATGTGTCTGGGAGTTGG
>NW_007020708.1:0-669 GCF_000164805.1 Carlito syrichta
AGGCATTTGCTAAATTATCCGTGACTTAAGGCAAAGTTCATACCTAGGAATAGACAGGGACTTTAGCAAATGCTAATCAAGATTCTGGGAGTCCTGGTTCTCATATTATTCAGAGCAAAGTCCTATATGCATACCACAAATCGGGCATTGCCAATCCCCAGGAAGCAGTCGCTCCTCTTTATACTTGTAACTGAGAATCTGGCCTCCTGGTTCGCTTGTTTCACAGGGTCCTGTAAGGCCTGATTCCACAATCCACACAATCATCTGACATTTGTCAATGTGTTGACCGACTTCAGGTTTACCTTGTAGTCCAGAAACTACTAATGGACATTCGTTTTTGCATTAAGAATGTGGGAATAGGGGTTCCCAAATATTTAGGATGTATTATTTAGGGGGAACCAGCAATATTCAATTCCATGTCACTGGGAAACTTCTTGGCATATTTGTATTGGTATGTAAGAGTTTGTACTTCCCCTCACCAGAAAACGTCCAGGCGTCTTCCTGATAATAAAAAAAGGAATATGGGTTATGGGAGGCCTCAATTCATTTCTACAGGTCTCCGTTATAAGGGCTTATCTGGAATCTGGGTTTCCATTTCTCCAAACATTTCAGAACAGGTTTCCACTTGGAAAGGACAAGTGTCATTATAGATTCCCAGCAACCCTTCTG
>NW_007020709.1:0-675 GCF_000164805.1 Carlito syrichta
TGACTTAAGTAGCTGACGTAAATAGCTGGCCTGCTTGCTAGTCAGCTGAATTATCTATTTTACTATATAGCTAGCCAGGTGGGTAGCTAGGTGAGTTAACTAGTTGATTTAAGTACCTAGCCAGCTCATTTAATTAGCAAGCTACCTAGCTACCCAGCTGGCTAGCGAGCTGACTTAACTAGGTGACTTAAATAGCTAGGCAGCAGGCTAGACAGCTGACTTAACTCTCTAGCTACCTAGCTAGCAAGCTGTCTTGCCAGGTGACTTAACTAGGTGATTTAACTAGTTAACCAGCTGGCTAGCAGGCTGACCTAACTGCCTAGCTACCTAGCTAGCCAGCTGGATAGCCAGCTGACTTAACTAGCTAGCTACCTACATAGCCCGCTGGCTTGCCAGCTGACTTACCTGCCTAGCTACCTATCTAACCAGCTGCCTTGTGAGCTGACTTAATCAGTTTACTTAACTAGCTAGCTCTCTCTAGCCAACTGACTTAACTAGCTAGCTACCTGGCTAGCCAGCTGGCAAGCCAGCTGACTAAACTTCCTTACTTAACTAACTAGCAAGTTGACTGAACTAGCTGACTTAACCAGTTACCAACCTAGCTATCCAACTGGCTTAACAGATGAAATACCTAGCTAGCCAAATGGCTAGCCCATCTTACTTTACTAGCTTTTT
>NW_007020710.1:0-807 GCF_000164805.1 Carlito syrichta
TTAGGAACCAGCGTTAATCCAAAACCAGACAAAGACATTACGAGAAATGAAAACTACAGATCAATATGCCATGTACTTGCAAATATACTAAACAAAATGTTAACAAATTGAATCCAATAATATATTAAAAAAAAAAATACACATAGGTCACTTTTATTTCAGGAATGCAAGACTGGCTTTATATTAAAAAATCAATGTAATTCATCATCTTAGCAAACTAAAAAAGAAAACCAGGCGTGCCCTGGAGAAATAAGTCTTGTTCTTGGTTTTCCCCAGGCTATTATAAGAATTGCAAGAATTCTGCCTCAAGACACAAGAGGGACCAAGACTGCAAACTGCTGAATAGACAGACTGTAAAGCAGAGGGAAAAGTGAACAAAAGCAGAAGACCCTCATAAGGAAGAACAGGTCATTGCAGAAGAGAAATAAAAGCAACCCCACCTTCCCTCAAAAACAGAATTGAAGAGGGGGAGGGAAAGGGGTAAAGGGAGAAAAATCTACAGAAATGAAGAAAAACCAAAAGAAGAGTATGGGTCTCTCCCAGACGCCTGGGAGAGCAGACACTGAGAAAATTGACTTTGGAATACAAACAATGAAAAGTCCCCAGAATGAAGGGTCTCAAAATGCAAATGTAGATATCAAAACAATAATGGAGAGACTAAAAAGAATTGAGGAGACACAAGAAGAAACTAGGAAGGAGCTGATATCTGAGATAACAGTAATAAAGAATACTGTGAATGAAATAAATAAACAAATTGATAAGCATGGAAAGCAGAATTACCCAAGTAGAAGAAATAATCTCAGAGCT
>NW_007020710.1:2491-3213 GCF_000164805.1 Carlito syrichta
CCACAAAGACATGGACACTAAACAGCATGATGCTAAATAACTCCTGGGTTAATGATGACATCAAAATAGAGATCAAAAGATACCTGGAAACAAATGAAAATAAAGAAACAAAATTTTGAAAAGTGAATTTGAAAGGAACCAATATAAATTCTCAAACTGAAAATGCAATGATCAAAACTGCAAACTCATGGATTTGTTTAACAGTATATTAGACATAGATAAAGAGAAAATTAGACTGGGATGTAGGTTAAACAATATCTATAATGAAGCACAGAGAAACAAAAGAATGAAAAATTCAGTAGAGTGGATAAGAGAAAGATGACCTAGTATGGTCTGGCATATTTTTAAGGTGGAGGGAAGAGAAAGAATGGGAGCGACACACATGTTAGAAGTATTAATGCTTAAACATTTTCCAAAACGAATACCTCAATCCATAGATTTAAAAAGTCCAACAAAACCATGGCAAAATAAATAAAACAAATTAATACCTAGACAAATTACAGTGAAGTCATAGAAAACAAAAGGAGACATCATCTTAAAAAGAGTCAGAAGAGGATAAAAAATTTCCTTTAGAGGTACAATGTTTTTGACTGAAAGCTGAGCTCCCCAAAGTATTGTAGTTTTTATTAATTTGAAGAAGGCAATGAAACAATATATTTAAAATGATGAAAGAAAATAATTGACAACCTAAAATTTTATCCCAGCAACATATCCTTCAATAA
>NW_007020711.1:0-860 GCF_000164805.1 Carlito syrichta
AGTGTGCCACTGCATTCTAGTCTGGACAAAGGAGTGAGACTCTGACTCAAAAAGAAAATAAAAGAAGGGCTGAACATAGAAGTACTGAACGTGGTGGCTCCTGCCTGTCATTCCAGCACTTTGGGCTGAGGCAGGAGAATTGCCTGAGCCCATGAGTGCAAGAGCAACCTGAACAACATAGCGAGATCTTGCCTCTAAAGAAATTGAAAAAATTAGTCGTGTGTGGTGTCATGTGCCTGTAGTCTCAGCTACTTGGAAGGCTGAGGCAGAAGGGTCACCTGAGCCCAGTAGGTCCTGGCTGTCATAAACCATGAGTGTGCCACTGCACTCCAGCCTGGGTGACAGAGACTTCAATTCAAAAAAAAAAAAAAAAAAAAAAGGAGGCCTGGCTCGGTGGCTCAGCCTCTAATCCCAACACTTTGGGAGGTCGAGGCGAATGGATTGCCTGAGCCTACAGGTTCAAGACCAACCTGCACAATTTGGCGAGACCTCATCTCTACCATAAATTAAAAATTAGCCAGGTGTGGTAGTGCATGTCTGTAGTTCTGGCTACTTGGAAGGCTGAGGCAGAAGGATCGCCGGAGCCCAGCAGGTCAAGGCTGCAGTGGCCAGGAGCCACTGCACTCCAGTCTGAGTCACAGTGAGACTCCAAATAAAAAAAAAATAAAGAAGAGAAAACTGAGGCTCCAGACGGCCAATGAAACCTGATGAGGAAATACACCTGCCAAGGTGTAGATCCCCCTTGGTTCTTGGAAAGTGTCTGAAGTCTACAATCTCTCCCCAACGCCTAGCCAGTGACATGGGAAGAGCCTCAGTGCCCACAGAGTCCAAAGAAGGCTCAGGATACAATACTCCAATGG
>NW_007020713.1:0-901 GCF_000164805.1 Carlito syrichta
GCTCGTACGCAAAGGCCCTCTATGGAAAGGAACACAAATCAAGGGGTAAGAGTGAGAATGAGGTATTACAGCAGGCGGCAATGAAGAATAATAGTCACAGCAAAGAGGTGACACTGCAGCACACATTGGGCACAGACTTAAGCCAGGAAGGTGCCCGTTCACCCCAGGCCTAAGAAAGGCCACTCCGACCAGCAATCCACAGTCTCATTGCTTTCCCTGACAGGAGAAGGTGTCAAGAAAGAGCAATTCAGAATTCCCCCGGGTCACACATAATGCCTTCCCACAAGTAACTGTGAATGTCTCAGATCCCTCATTGTGGCACAGGGGAGATGAGCATTCCCGCATGGGAGAGGTTGACAAGCCGCACGCCAAAGCAGTCACCCTGTAGAGCGTAAGATACACGAAAGGGAACAAGTGGGAAGGAGGAATGACAGCACGCACACTCAGTGCCAGAACCTCACAGTGCAGCACACTTCTCACACAGCACTTTCCAAGGGAGACGGACATTCAAAACAAGCACCACCAAGGCAGTCAGCTCTTTTCCGTCAATGCGTTTGGCAGAGCAATTGTGTATCCTCCCACACAAAAATTTGAAAGGGAGAAACATTTCAGAATGCACCCAGGGAATTCACCAAGTAATGCCTTCTTGCTCCACTGTGGGGTTCCCATCGCCCCCTGGGTGGCAGCGTAGAGCTGCACATGGGCAAAGCGTGTCCCATGAGAGAACTCTTAGTTCAAACAGAGGCGCTCTGCACAGCCGAAGTCCAAATGAGAAGAAAACCGCGAGACTCAGACTCATGTGTTGCAGCATGCACCAAGTGAGAATAACATAGATAGCCCCTAAAGAGCGCTGCACATTTTGAAAAGCTCCTTCCCCGGGAAGATGCACATGCACAACAAG
>NW_007020714.1:0-525 GCF_000164805.1 Carlito syrichta
AGAGCATCAGTTGTGCACACATGACAGGGTTTATCACCCTAATGCCTGTATCCTAAAGTGTACTTTCCAACCTGACTCTGGCATCACAGAACAAAGATTTATGGCCCTGAAAAGCCATCTTCTGTGGATTCTCAGACTCCAGGGACCTTGTAAGCCACCTGTCTTTCCTCCCTGATGTCTGCCATATATAGGATTTCATCTGTGTGTCAACAAGCCTAGAGTGTCCCCGCCCTCTGTCTCAGCAAAGCATCTCAATCTCACCTCCTGACAAGAACTGCATATGACCAGTCAAGACATCTTTGAACCCATCTCTGATCTGCAAGGCACCACTTGGAAATCCCTTCCTCCTCCCCTGGACAACTCAATGAGAATATCACATGTATTGATTTGTGGTTTCTTTCTTTCTTTCTTTCTTTCTTTCTTTCTTTCTTTCTTTCTTTCTTTCTTTCTTTCTTTCTTTCTTTCTTCCTTTCTTTCTTTCTTTCTTTCTTTCGTTCTTTCTTTCTTACTTTCTTTCTTTCTTTG
>NW_007020715.1:0-2257 GCF_000164805.1 Carlito syrichta
AATATTGTTAATGTTCTATAAATTGTGTTTATCTTCTCAAATAACTAACTTTTGTTTTATTGCTCCTTTGTATTTTTTCTAAATTTCAATAGAAAATGTCTATGAGCTTCATAATTTCTAACCTTTTTCTATTGTATTTGATTCTGCATAATTTCTTCTGCTAACTTTTAGCTTGGTTTGTTTATGTTTTTCTAATTCCTTGAGGTGTAATGTTCTGTTGTCAATATGCAGTCCTTCAGACTTATAACTGTAGGCCTTAAGTGCTATAACTTTTCCTATGAAGACAGTTTTGGCTGTACCCCAGACGCATTGAAAGCTTGTTTTAATGTTTTCATTCATTTCAAGGAATTTCATAATTTCCATCTTGATTTCATTGTTGAACCAATGAACATTCAGGAGCAGAATGTTTATCTTTCATATTTTTTGGGGGGGATTCACAAGTTCTTCTTGGAGTTCATTCCACTGTGGTCTGAGAATATGCTTGATGTAATTTTTTTCTTTAATTTATTAAGACTTGATTTATTAAGACACAGTCTATCTTGGAGAATGTTCCATGTACTGAAGAGAAAAATGTACAACTTGTAGTTTGGGAGTGGAAGATTCTTTAGATGTCTGTTAGTTCTATTTGCTCTTTAATCTCAATGTGTTTTTATTGAATTTCTACCTTGCTGATCTGCCCATTTCTGCTGGTGGGGTATGAAAATTACTGTAATGGTTTTTACTTCTTTTTTAAGTCTAATAAAACTTGTTTTATAAAGTGAGAAATTCTTGTATTAGGTAAATATTTGTATTTAAATTTGTTATGTCCTCTCATTGGATTGAACCTTTTATCACTATATAATAATCCTCTTTGTCTATTTTTACTGGTTGTTAATTTATAGTCTTTTATATATGATATAAAAATGGGTACTCCTGCTCATTTTTGGTTTCCATTTGCATGGAATATATTTCCCCACCCCTTCACCTTGAGTCTCTAATTGTCATTGTGTGCTCACTGAGTCTCTTAGAGGCAGCAGAAACCCATTTTGCCAGTCTGTATCTTTATATTTGGTCATTGAGACAATTTCAGAGTTAACAATGATATGTAAGGTCCAATTCCATTCATCATGTTGAATGTTATCTAGTTTTATTTATTTATTTATTTATTTTCTCTGTTGTGTTGGAGACTATAAAATCTATGAGCTTCATAATTTCTAACTTTGTTCTATTGAAGCGTTTTTACCTTTTGTTTTTGTTTTAGTATCTAGAACAACTTTGAGTATTTCTCTTTTTTTAATTTTGGGGTACTGTTAAGGGTTAGGTATACAGATATTCATCATTCAGTCACCCTTGTTGATAATGGGTGTCCCCCTGACCTCAGACAGATATTGACTTCTGTTAATCCCACCTCCCTTCCCCTCCTTGCCCCCTCATAGTTTCCACCACTTTTTTTATAGTATTACTTTAGATGTTCAAGGTACACTTATGAGTAAGAACATGTGACACTAAGATCTTTGTTTCTGTGAGAGATCACTCAATATTATAAACTCTAGTTCCCTCCAGGTTGCTGCAAAGTTCATGATTTTGTTCTTTTTTAATAGCTGTGTGGTATTCCATCATGTATATGTACCACATTTTTTAAATCCAGTCCTCATGATCTTGTTATTGTGCACATTGCTGCAATAAATATATGTGGGCAGGTATCTTTTTTATAGAGGAATTTGAGTTCTTCTGGGTATATTCCCAGTAGAGGGATTGTGGAGTCATATGGAAGGTCAATTTTTAGAACTTTTAGGAAACACCACACTGATTTCCACAGAAGCTGTACTAGTATACACTCCCACCAACAGTGAAGAAGTGTTCCCTTTTTGCCACATCCTCCCCAGCATCTGTTATTTTTTGAGATATTGATGATGACCATTCTGACTGCAGTTAGGTGGTATCTCAGTGTAGTTTTAATTTGCATTTCTTTGATGACTAGTGAGGCTGAACATATTTTCATGTATCTGTTGGCCGCTTTTGTGTATTCTTTTGAGAACTGTCTATTCATATATTTTGCCCACTTAGTAATGGGACTGTTTGCTTTCTTCTTTTCAGCATGTTTGTGTTCTTTGTAGATCCTAGATGTTAGGCCTTTGTCGGACATACAGTTGGCAAATATTTTTTCCCAGTCTGTGGGCTGTCTCCCTTCTCTCTTGATCATTTCTTTGACTTCGCAGAAGCTTGTCAGTTTAATGAGGTCCCACTTGTCTATCTTATCTCTTATGGTCCGTGCGTT
>NW_007020715.1:2822-6649 GCF_000164805.1 Carlito syrichta
CTTCCTGCAATGAATTTTATGGGGGGTCTTCATGATTCTCATCTGAGTGTTAAAGCTCTAGCATGGTCAGGGAAGATTTTTTTTCCATTTTTCTTTCAAATAGTTTTTCCAAACCTGTTGTGTTCCCTTTTTTCCTTAGAAACACCTATTAATCTTTGGTTTGGACATTTTACATAATCATACAATTCTTAGAGATTTTGTTCTATCCTCTTGATTATTTTCTCCTCATTTTTTCTGCTTGAATAAAATCAAGAGTTTTGTCATGTCCTGAGATCCTTTCTTTTTTGTTTGATTTAGTCTACAGTTAAAACTTTCCATTGCATTTTGTAATTCCCAGAATGATTCTTTCATTTCTAAAATTTTAGCTTTTTAAAAACGTGTCAATCTCTTTGCAAAGTTTTTCATTTATGACCTTAATAGTTTTTTTTTTTTTTGGAGGGGGTTAATTGTTTAATGTTTTTCTTTACTTTTCTCCTGAAGCTTATTGATCAATTTTATAATCAAACTTTTTTATTCTATGCCTGAAATTTCAAAGATTTTATTTTTGTTACAGTTCATTGCTGAAGAGTTAGTGTGTGTAAGTATGTGTGTTTAGTACTCAGAGTTATTAATTTTTGTTCCTTCTCATTTGGGTAGACTATTTCTTTTTTATTTAAGGTTGGTAGTTTGCTGGCTTAGGCACACTTTGGTTGCTTTGGCTATATAAGGCCCTGGTATGGTGAGTTTCTCAATTGTCATTTGTGGCAGTCCTGTGCTAAGTACCTTGCACTGGTTCACAGTGTCTTGAATGACAGGAGTGTCTTGAAAAGTGGTGCTAGTTGGGGTCTGGGATCAGGCCTTCCCTATTGCTGGGGTATAATATCTGATGTGGTGAACTGTGATGTTGACTTCCAGCCAAGAGGTGACACTTTTGGAAGAAAGCCAGTTATGTTAGTGTCTATGAGATTTCTTGGCATGTGTTGCTTCATGAAAGTATTCAGCCAACCTAAGTGGAAGGGGGGCCTCTAGAGATTACCCAAGTTCTCTGTCTATCTTGAGCCTTCAAGGGGTTGGATATGCACTCAGTTCAAAACCTCAGGGGCTCTTATTAACTTTACCCTGGATTAAAGCTCTTTTTTACAAAGTCTAGGACTAAGTCCTTCAGTGGAGGCAGCACTGGAGAACTTCTGACAACTCGGTCTCACAATGTCTCACATAGGTTCCACTTTTGTCCTCACCAGGGACAGAAGCAGAACATGATGTGACACTATGTACTGCGTTATTTAGCAAATAGTGAGGAGGACACCCCTAGAGATGAATGTAATTTTAAACCAGAAAAAAAATGATTAAGAGTCATGGGAATGAAGAAAACAGCAGCAGCAGATGTTGAAAAATAGAAAAGAAAGGCGAGAGCTAAGAGTGAATTCATTTTTCTCCTAAGTCTTGCATTTTTACTCAATCATGCCAGATGGAGAAGACATCGCTAAGACATAAGGTACTTTTCGTTTCACTGTCCTTCTCACAAGAGAACTGGTAAAAAAGTAACTTTTCCAAAGCAGCAGAATGATAAAAACAAATGTATTATTTCTTTTATTAATGAAGACTCAATTTCTCTCATTCATATGAGATAACAAACTGTGGTGGAAAAGCTCCGACTTTGGGCTAGAGAGACATGACTTTGAATACTAATTATCTTAATCACTATCTGTATGACCTTGACAGGGTTTCTGTATTTTTGTATATATATTTCTTTTTTCTTTTTTTAGTATTTTCACTTACAAAAGGTTAAAAGCTAATATTTATTGAGGCCTTTCTTTGTGCTAGACATTATGCTAATCAAATTATTTTACTTTCCCATTAAATCCTTCAAGAAATTATTTGTGTCATGTTTTCTCAGCTATTTTCCATAAGAGAAAATAAAATAGAAGCTAATTTAAGTAGTTTAACATTAGGTTACCAACTTAATCTAGAAATTAGATGCATGAGTGACAAGGGAGTTGTGCCTAGGTTCAAACTCCAGGTTCATCATGTAAGTTTGGGCATCTCTTTACTTTGTTTTGCCAGAGTTTCTCCATGGGTGTTGAGAATAGCTCCCTCATATAATGACTATAAAATTAGATAAGATAGTGTGTGTTTTTAGTTTCATCCTTAGAACATGAGTATTCAATATATGTTAACTATATTGTTAATATTGCTACCATTTTTTAGTGTATCTTTTTATAATTTTTATTTTAAAGATGTGGAGTACAATTCAGGGTTAGGTACATGGTTGGTCATCCTACAACAAAAGTTTGGGCCACCCCATGATTCCCACTTCACCTGGTTTGTGATTGGGTACCTTTATTGATGTTATGTGTGCCCCTTCCCCTGGTAGTGACCCACTACTTGCAATCCCTTTCTTGTTCAGGGTCCATTTATGAGTGAGGACATGTAGTACTCAAATCTTTTTTTCTGTGATAAAATAAGAATTATTATAGACTAAATTCATGCAAGTTGCTGCAATGTTTATAATTTTGCTTTTCTTTATGGCTGTGTAATATTTCATCATATATATGTACCACATTTTCTTTACCCAGCCCACTTTTGAAGGACAGCATGATTAGTTCCAAGTTTTTGCTATTGTGAACAATGTTGCAATAAACATGTATGTGCAGGTATCTATTTTGTAGAGTTATTTGAGTCCTTCTGAAGATATTCCCAGAAGGGGACTTGTTGGGTCACATGGAAGGTTGATTTTTAGATCTTTTAGAAATCACCACACAGTTTTCCACAAAGGTTGTACTAGTTTACACTCTCACCAACAGTGTAGAAGTGTTTTGTTGTTTTTGTTTTTTGTGTTATTGATAATGGCCATCCTGAATAATATCAACTTGAATTTCTTTGATGATTAGTGAGGCTGAACGTTTTTTCATGTATCTGTTGGCTGCTCTTATGTTTTCTTCTGATAAGTGTCTATTAATATCTTTTGCCCACTTTTTACTAGTTTTTTTATGGCATGTTTGAGTTCCTTTTAGGTCTTGGTCAGATTTACAGTTAGCAAATATGTTTTCACTATTCTGTGGTCTATCTCTCCACTCTCTTGACGGTTTTATTTGCTTTGCAGAAACTTTTCAGTTTGATGAGGTCCCACTAGTTATCTTTTATGACATTCACTTTTGGAGTCTAGGTCAACAATTGGTTGCCTACTCCAAGGTGACTAACATTTTTTTCTAGAATTCCTTACATTCCTTACATTCTTTTCTAGAATTCTCATAGTTTGAGGCTTTATATTTCAATCTGATCCATTTATTGTATATTTTTGTGTATAATGATAGGTAGGGATTCTGTTTCAATCTTCTACATGTAGTCAATCTGTTTTCCCAGCACCATTTACTGAATAAGCTTCTTCTCTCCCTAGTAGTTGTTAGTAGAGGCTTTGTTGAGGATTAATTGGTTGAGAAATTGAGGTTTTGCTTCCAGAATCTCCATCCTGTTCCATTGGTCTATATGTCTGTTCTTGTACCAGTACCAGGCTGTTTTGATTATTATAGCTTCATAGTAGAGTTTGAAGCCTGGAAGTGTGATACTTCCTGCTTTGTTTCTTTTGCTAAGGATTATTTTGGTTATTTGTGGTCATTTATGTTTCCATATAAATTTCTGTGTTGCCATTCCCAGGTCTGAGAATTTGGTAATTTAATGGGCATTGTGTTGAATCTGTAGATTGTCTTTGGTAGGATGGACATCATAGCAATGTTAACTCTTCCAAACCAAGAGCATGAAATATTTTTCCATTTTTTGTGTCTTCTTTGATTTCTTCGAGTAGCGTTTAGTAATTTTTTTATTGTAAAGTTCTTTTTCCTTCTATGATT
>NW_007020716.1:0-705 GCF_000164805.1 Carlito syrichta
CTTTTTGTTTTTGTTTTAAGTTGGGGTCTCTCTCTGTCACCCAGACTGAAGCGCAATGGCATAATCACAGCTCACCGCAGCCATAACCTTTTGGGCTAAAGCGATCCTCCTGTCTCAGCCTGCTGAGTAGCTGGGACTACAGATGTATGCCTCTATACTTGGTTTTTATTTTATTTTATTTTTTGTGGACACAAGGTCTTGCTCTGTTGCCCAGGCTGCTCTTGAACTAGACTCAAGCAATCCTCCGGACTTGGCCTCCCAAAGTGTTGAGAGTACAGGTGTGAGCCATGGTGCCTAAACTTATTTTATTTTTAAATGTTCGAACAGATCCCATAATCGTGCGGCACAAAGGCTTTGCTCATGACATCATGTCCCCACCCACCCCAGGGCCTTCTCATCACTGTTTTCCTCTGTTCTCCTACACAAGCTTCATTCCAGCCAGGCATGGATAAGCACGCCATCTAAACTTGTGCCTTGTCTACCCTTTTTCTACCTGAAGAACCCCGAGAGATTTTTCTCACCTCCACACGCATCCAAATTTGGTATCGTTTGCAGCACAGCTAAGGACTACATCTCTGACTTTTCTAGATATTCCTATGAACTTCTCTATTATTACTGCTAAGAAGAATGACAAATAACCCTAGATAACAACCACCACTCTTGCAATAAGAGTAGCTAATTTTCTTTCTTTCCTTTTTTTTTTTT
>NW_007020717.1:0-779 GCF_000164805.1 Carlito syrichta
AGTCTGCTCCCAAGCCCGATGCATTTCATCAGTTTTATCTGCTTTTCTAAGGTTGTAGAGTCTCAGAGGATCCCACAATCACATGGAAGTATCTTCTGTCTTAATATTTGTAGATAAAAATAAGAATAAAAATCAAAACCACAACTCATGCCTAACTGGATCTTTGACTTTAGTCCTTTTGACTTTCATCTCAAGTTTTTACTCTGTTACTATAAATAGAGTTGGAGTCATTGTGAAAGAACTTCATGCTTCTTTGTCAAAATTAGGTGTTTGACAGGACTTTGTTTTACTGCACTAAGGGATTCCTTTGTTACAGGGAACATACTGTTAAATATATATATATATATTTATTTATTTGTTGAGTTGGAGTCTCACTCTTTCCCAGACTGGAGTGCAGTAGCCACTCCCGGCCACCGCAGCCTCGACCTGCTGGGCTCCGGTGATCCTTCCGCGTCAGCCTTCCAAGTAGCTGGAATGACAGGTGCACACTACCACGCCCAGCTGATTTTGGATTTATTGTAGAGATGAGGTCTTGCCAAGTTGCCCAGGTGGGTCTCGAACCCACGGGATCAGGCAGTCCACTCACCTCAGCCTCCCAAATGTTTGGGATTAGGCTAATTATATATTTAACAGGTAAATATATTCAGGTTTAGCACAGAATATACTGTTAATTATATATTTATTCTAAGTTAATTCTTTTTTTGACATGCAAAAATGATACTTTGTGAAGTGCTTTTTGATAGTTTCTTTATCTTGTTCTATGGGAAATGCTGCTTTTA
>NW_007020718.1:0-919 GCF_000164805.1 Carlito syrichta
CCATTCCTTTCTTCTCCATCCCTTTCCATTCCATTCAATTCCATTGCATTCCATTCCATTCCATTCCAGTCCTCTGCATTCCATTCCAGTCCTCTCCATTGCATTCCATGCCATTCCTATCCAATCCATTCCATTCTATTCCTTTCCATTCTTCCCATTCCTTTCCATTCCATTCCTAACAATTCCATTACATTCCATTCCTCTCCATCCCATTCCTCTCCATTCCATTCATTTCCATTCCATTCCACTGCATTTCATTCCTTTCCATTCCCTTCCCTTCCATTCCATTCCCTTCAATTCCTGTCCTTTCCTTTCCATTTCTCTAAATTCCACTCCATTCCATTCCTCTCCATTTCATTCCATTCCTCTTTACACAATTCTGTCCATCTACATTCCATTCCATTCCATTCCATTCCATTACTCTACCTTCCATTACTCTCCATTCCATTTAATTCAATTCCATTTCATTACTCTCTTACTCCATTCCATTCCTCCCCATTCCATTCCATTCCATACAATTCTTTTCCATTCCATTCCATTCTATTCCTCTCCATTCCATTCCATTCCACTCCGTTCCTTTCTTCCCTATTCGGTTCCATTCCATTTCATTTTTCTCCTTTCCATTCCATTCCTCTCCATTTCCTTTCCAATTCTATTCCATTCCTCTACATTCCATTCCATTCCCACTCCATTCCATTCCTTTCCATTCCATTCCTCTCCATTCCATTCCATTCCTCTTCGTTGCATTCCATTGCATTTTTCTCATTTGCATTTCTTTCCATTCCATTCCATTCCATTGCTCTCCATTCCATTCCATTCCATTCCATTGCGTTCCTCTCCATTCCATTCAATTCCATTTCATTCCATTCCCCTCCATTTCATTCCATTTCTCTCCATTCCATTCCATTCCGTCCCCTAC
>NW_007020719.1:0-356 GCF_000164805.1 Carlito syrichta
GGTCCCCCAAACTCGGTACCTTCCAGCCCCAACCACCCCAATGACTGCCCGCACTTAGGTACGGAATTTCCAATGACTCCCTGACTGAGTTCGTGCTGGCTCTCCTCTTTGAGGGGAGAAATGTGCCCCAGGCTGGCCAACACTCTGATTCGGCAATGAGGATCTACTGCTAAAAAAGGCCAGGGACACATCCCTCACCCAGGGACATTTCTTCCCCCAATCCCATTTTTCCTGGCTCTAAAGCCAGTCACCCTGTGAATACACCACGTGCTGTTGAGTATCTGTGTACAATTCTGTAGTTTTCAAGACAGGTTCTGGCTCTTCGGCCCAGGCTGGTCCCCTGGGACACAACCGTT
>NW_007020720.1:0-312 GCF_000164805.1 Carlito syrichta
TTCCAGTGGTAGGTGGTGGAGGCTTTGTCAAAGATGGATTGGTTGAGAAATTGAGGTTTTGCTTCTGGAATCTCAATTCTATTCCATTGATCTATATGCCTGTTCCTGTACTAATACCAAGCTGTTTTGATTATTGTAGCTTTCTGGTAAAGTTTAAAGTCTGGTAATGTGATACCACCTGCTTTGTTTTTTTTTTTGTTTTTTTTTTTTGCTGAGGATTGTCCATGCAGTGAGGCTGTAGGTTTACTCCCTGAAATCAAATGTGGTTAGCAGAGGGAAGAGGATGAAGCAGACAGTGAGGGGAAGAGGTGG
>NW_007020721.1:0-429 GCF_000164805.1 Carlito syrichta
GGACAAGGGTTTTGCACGTGCGAAATGTTTACTACGTACTTTCAATGGTAACCAGGAATCATGGAATCCACGAACCTAGGAAACTTTTGGGCATCTGACTTTGGATATACTAATTTGGAATCCAAATAAACAGGAAAAATCAGGACATCTTACTGAGAATTAAGAGGACATCCGGTTCTAGGAGTTCTCATTTTCTGTAATATACAAGGCCTTCTGATAAAGTTTAATCGGCAACCAGGACTACAGGGACCCTACATATTCAGAGCTACTTGCTCCGTGGATATGCTAAATCTGTCATTACAGATCCCCAGCATCTTTCTGGTCCTCTTGTTTGATGTAATCACCGATTTATCCTTAGAAATACTTTTTTTTCCTGGGACATTCTACGTCCATAATCATATTCCCCAGAATCAAAAGGTATATTGGTAT
>NW_007020722.1:0-2440 GCF_000164805.1 Carlito syrichta
TGAATGAAACGTAATTGTACACCTAACCCTTAACTGTACCCCACAAAACTATAATAAAAATACTGATTAATTATTAAAAAAAAAAAAAACAAATAAAAAAATAAGTGGGCTTGGTAGTGCCCACCTGTAGTTTCAGCTACTTGGAAGTCTGAGGTTGAAAGATCTCCTGAGCCCAATTGGTCTAGGCTGCAGTGGCCATAAGCCTGCCAATGCACTCCAGCCTGGGGGACAGAGTGAGACTCCAGCTTTAAAAAAAAAAAAAAAAAAAAAATATATATATATATATATATATCAGCCATAAATAAGGACAAACATATGGACTTCACAGCAACTTGTATGGTTTTAGAGTCTATCATACTCAGTGATATATCACAGAAACAGAAAAGTGAGTACCACATGTCCTCACTCATAAGAGAAATTTGAACAATTATAATACTTATAATACTATAAGAAAGGGATCGGCAGTGTGGGAAACTGCCAGGGGAGGGCAGAGCACACCTCATCAACAAGGGCACCTGAATAATGAACATTTGTATACTCCACATATTTAAAATAAAAATTTTAAATTAGATAGATAGATGATAGATAAATAGCAAAATACTTGAATGGTAGGACAGAAATCTAAAGACAAGGAGACAAAACTTCAGACTGATGTGTGTGCAGAGTGGAAGAATGACCAGCTAACATGGTGTATAACAACAGAAAACTCCACAGCAGGGAGACTACAGTAGATCCCATTCCCCAATCACACCCCTAGAGGCACCACTTGGAACAACATATGAAAAGATTCCTGCAGTAACATTTAACACTTCTATTTCACAAAATTTGTATTATGTACTGACTTTCCTAGGCTTCCAATAAGACTCTCTTGGATACAGTGTGCCTTCCACTGGGCACTTTTAGTCAGCACACCTAATTATTGCAGGATGAATAGTAGATCTCACGTGTTGCGTGAGGTCTTGCCCCATCTCATCCCCATCAAGTTCTCTGACTTTATGCTATAGTTCTGTATGATGTAATACTTATGTTTATATATAAAAAAGCAGGATCTACAAAATTAAAGGTATTCTTCAAGGCACAAATTTATTCATTCAATAAATGTTATATGAGCCAGGAGCTAGGGGAAAATATAAAGAAGCTGTGCTTTTTTCTCAAAGAGCATAGTCTAGAGTGAAAGTTCACAAACAATTGCAGTACAAAAAAACGACTCTCTGAAAATTAAGAGAGCATGAAGAAGGAAGATTAAGTCTCCTGGAAATAACAGAAGCATCTAGACAGAAGGAAGTACGTGAGCTTATGTCTTCATTCAACAAATATTAGTTGAGTCACTTAATATTAAGCTAGTAATCACAATAATAAATGCACAAAGTATATTAAAAGACAGAATACATTTTTTAAAGGCTTTATATCAGGAGTTATAGAGAACTGCTGTAGAAAGTGTTGTGTGAGCCGTGAACTGAGGAATAAACTTGAGCACAACACTGAGGGTCCAGAGAAGGCTTGATATACACATGAATAGTTTAACTATACTCTAAAGGAAAAGAGGAGTTTAAAAAGTAATCTTGGAGAAAGAAAAGAAAGGGTTATTTCTTTTGAGCAACAATGCATAGTATAGTTTCAGTGGCATTACTAGAATACATTCACCATTAATAGAGGTTGTCCCTTCAAAACTTCTCCCAAGTCTTCATTACATAGATAACATAAACAATTTTATTCTTTCTTGTTCTTAATTCTCTCCTCACTATTAAAATTATCTCAAGAACTGACATTAATTGCTCTCTCATAAGTATACAAAAAGAGTTGTTAAATCGCATCATCTCTCATCTGTATAATTTCTTTTGTTTAAAGTCAATGAAGAACAGTCTTTTGTGAAATTTATCAAAGAAAAATTTTAAAAACGGAGCTTTACATGTGACTTTTCTTAAAGGCAAATTGCTCTGATCTTCACTGGCTTTTTTTTTTTTTTTTTACCACACTGGAGCATCTTCTCTTTGTAACTTTGGTACTAAAACTTTGCCATATTTTTCAGGTATAATTTTGAATTATCTAATATAAGTACTGATTTCCTTTTCCCCTTGGGGAGGAGTGATTGGCAACAGTAACAATGTAATCAACTCTCAATAACTTTTATTTTTAGTACTTTTAAAAATGTCTTTTGATTTTCCAACAGTACTCTGATGTACCATTTCCTATAAGGAAAACATGTTTGAGATTTATTTCATGACAAAAAATGAACAAAGAGTGGGGGGAGATATTAATGAATCTCAATACCATGCATATGAAAATGTTTTTGTGTCTTCTCTATCTTGCCTCAAATGAGATATGTATAAGATCTTGACTTATTTAAAACAAGAGACTTTTTCCCTTTTGCAAGAAATGCTTATACTTCTTTATTTCTCTTTGAAAATTCCCATATATGCCACTTTTTATTAGACTTTTA
>NW_007020723.1:0-545 GCF_000164805.1 Carlito syrichta
AAGGGACCCTTTCAAGTCATTCGAACCACTCCCACTGCAGCCAGACTCCTGGGACTCCCTTCCTGGATAATCTGTCCAAACTCAAGCCAGCACCTTCTGCGGTCTCCACTGTTCCTGCAACAAGCCAGCCAACTGAATCATACATCTCAGAACCACTAGGTGATCTCAAATACCCCTCCAGAAAGGTAACTTTGTGAAATGCCTGCAGGACCCAACTTAAATACAATGTCTATTTCATGGTTTTTCTTGAGCATTGGTGGGGACCTGAAATAATATAATTATTTCTAGGATTGGCATACAGAATATCCCCAACTTGCACTTGGGGTCACTCTCAATGCTTACCGGGGATGGCTTATGGGAATTGGCAAAGGAATGCAGAATATACTGATTATCAAAAGTGGATCTGCTTAATTAGCCATTTAACCTATTGCCACAAAGTAACTTACATACACAATAGAAAAGAGAACATCCATTTCCAGTTTCCCTAACCTGGTCTGAAGTAAAAGTACACAATTTAAAGAGGTTTATTGAAACTCAGCTAACAA
>NW_007020724.1:0-454 GCF_000164805.1 Carlito syrichta
GATCTCCGGAGCCCAGCAGGTTGAGGCTGCGGTGGCCGGAAGTGGCCACTGCACTCCAGTCTGGGCGACAGAGTGAGACTCCAACTAAAAAAAAAAAAAAAAAAAAAAATTGCCTCTCTACTCACTGAGCCACTGATCTCAGAATTAGCAATCTACATAATCTTCACTTTGGAAGATTTTCAGAAATTAATGGCCTTGTGTGTGATTCTCCCTGAGCGGAGTGGATTTGTACCCTTCTTAGGCTTCTGCCATCTAGATGTAAAGGAACATCGTTAGGCAATCAGCCCAGTCCAGGTCACCATCAAGTCCCACAGCAGCCTCCTAAGTTATTTCCTGCTTTTTTACTCATGCCTCCATACAGCAGCAAGAGCAATCTTTAGAAAATAGAAGATCAAGCTGGGCTCGGTGGCTCAGCCTGTAATCCCGTACCTTTGGGAGGCGGAGGTGAGTGGAT
>NW_007020725.1:0-653 GCF_000164805.1 Carlito syrichta
TCTTGTCATGTTGAGGTGGTTCTTTTTATTCTTAGTGTGTTTTTTAATCATGAAAATATGTTAGACATCATGTTTTTTGTCTGTATATTTTAAATGATTGTGTGATTTTTGTTCTTCCTTCTTTTAACGTGGTTTATTACATTGATTTTTGGATAT
This sequence comes from Carlito syrichta, assembly GCF_000164805.1. Lineage (NCBI taxonomy): Eukaryota > Metazoa > Chordata > Mammalia > Primates > Tarsiidae > Carlito > Carlito syrichta. The sequence continues at coordinate 157 of NW_007020725.1, forward strand.
TAGATCTATCTTGCATAATTGGTATAAATCCTACTGGGGCATAGTGTATAATCTTTCTGTATGTTCCTGGATTCAGTTTGCTAGTATATGGTTGAAGATTTTTGTATCTGTATTCTAAAGAGATATCAGTCTGTACTTTTCTCATGATGTCTGTGTCTGGACTTGTTATCAGGATAATACTGGCATCATAGATGAGTTGGGAAATACTCCCTCCTCTTCAATTTTCTTTAACATTTTTTGAAAGATTGCTGTTAATTCTTGTATAAATGTTCTGTACAAGTTTCCAATGAAACCATTTGTATCTGGGCTCTTCTTAATGGGACGTTTACTAATTCAATATCTTTACATGGCACAGGTGTACTCAGATTTTCTGTTTCTTGACTCAGTTCGTGCTGTTCTAGGAATTGGCCTATTTTATATGTTATCTTATTTGTAGCATACAGTCATTTATAGTATTCACTTTCTTTTGTTTTTTGTGATGGGATCTTGTTTTGTTA
>NW_007020726.1:0-671 GCF_000164805.1 Carlito syrichta
GCACTTTGGGAGACCGAGACAAGAGGACTGCCTGGTCCAGCGTTTCAAGACCAGCCTGGGCGACTTAGTGAGATCTCATCTCTACAATAAATCAAAAAAAATATTAGCCAGGCATGGTGACACATACCTGTACTTTCAGTCACGTGGAAGGCTGAGGTGGAAGGATTGCCTGAGCCCAGCAGGTCAAGGCTGTGGTAGCCATGAGCATGCCACTTCACTCCAGCCTGGGCGACAAAGCGAGACTCTGATCTATCTAAATAAATAAATAAATAAATAAATAAATAAATAAATAAGTAAATAAATTTGTCACTGGGAATACAGAAGTGAATAGACAAGGTGCCTACTCTCATGGAGTTTACAGTCTGCTAGTGTAGACAGGCAATATTCAAACAAATATCAGATTTTGCAAGGAGTGTGAGTAGAATATTGCAATAAAGTTGAAGATGGTAGTATCTTACCAGTTTTTTTTAATGCCAATGGAAATATAATAATCTTATTACCATTTTTCTTAATTAATTTTTCTCTAGGAAGCTGTATATTTATCAGAAGTCTAATGAGCAGAACAAATGTACCTTGAGATTGCAGGAAAATATATTTATGTGTAAAGAAAATATCTAAAGTTCTCTCTAGTTCTCATATAAATCCTTATATTCAGATACAAGTTTCAGCGG
>NW_007020727.1:0-718 GCF_000164805.1 Carlito syrichta
AGGGCTCCGACAGCTCCTGGCCCCGCTTTTCACTCCTGTGGCTGAGCACCCGGCTCTGGCCCCTGCCTGTTTCGGACGCGCATCTGCTCTCTGCCCCGGGAGCGGGCATGCGGGCTTGGGCCTGACTGGGCCCTCCGGAGTTGACGGGGCAGCACGGAAGGCTCTTAGCCCTGCCCGCCGCCCGCCGCCCGACGCAGGTTGCGGCCGGCGGATCCAGGCTTCGTCGCAGACCCAGGCCGAGCGTCACGGGCCACACGGCAGCGGTGCGCTCGGCCGCAGCCGTCTCCATCGGGCCCGAGGGACAGGGGCCGGGCCCCCTCCTCAGCGCCGGCCTGCCTTCTCGACCGCGGCCCGGCCGCGGGCAGTCGCTCGTTACAAGCCACACGTTGTGGTTATTAAAAGCCGAATGGCTAAAGGGCAGGTGTCTGGCCTTGCGGCCCATTCTCAGAAGAGCGTGTTCTGCTTCCACCTGACTCTCTCCTAGGACGCCGGTAAAAGAGGTCTGTGTGCCACTCTGTGGAAGAGTCACATGGCAACGATCCTGACGATCAGTTGACCACACACCGGTTCCAGACCTCGGCAATCGTTTTGCAGTCCCTGGACGATGCCCCCCATCCCCCCCGTCTTCTGCAGCGCCCGAACCCGTCAACCTCCACAGCTAGCTGCGCCTCTCCATGACACTCATGGGGGTGTGTTCTCCTCGGCGTGCTGCCGCCTG
>NW_007020728.1:0-533 GCF_000164805.1 Carlito syrichta
CACAGGGTGTCTGAATGAAACGTAATTGTACACCTAACCCTTAACTGTACCCCACAAAACTATAATAAAAATACTGATTAATTATTAAAAAAAAAAAAAAGAGAGGTAATAAAAGCCTGTACATCACAGCTTCCTTGGATATTCCTAGGAATGTACTGGAAAACACAAGGGAGGACCCTCCCAATGGAATTATCTTTTTGAGGGCAGGCCCCTTGTAGTACACTTGGAATTTGTTTCTCTGGATTAAATGATCCACCAAAGTTTTTATCTGGAAGTTTTGAGAAAATTGCATCATCATTTGCAGAAGAAACATCCTGAGTTGTGGAAAACAGGTTCTTCCACCATGACAAAACACCAGCCCATGCTGTGCTCAGTGTTCAGCAGTTTTTGACCAAAACTGAAATTACCCTCATGCCCCACCCTCCCTATTCACTCAATCTTGTCCCAAGCAATTTTTAGAATTTCCTTGTGTGAAAAAAAAATCCTCAAAGGGAATCACTTTGCTGATATGGAAGGAGTGAAACAAAAATGGC
>NW_007020729.1:0-559 GCF_000164805.1 Carlito syrichta
TCTAAATTAATTTCTGATAAGAGATATTTTCTTTTTAAGTATGACAGTATTCTGATCAGAATTGACATCCAGTAAACACTGAATGTCTAACACAAAACCTTGTATTATATGTACTTCAGGAAGTAGGGAACAAGTCCCACATGCATTGATGCTGCTATAACAAACTCTTTTACAAACAAGAGCCTTGGCAGTGCGTTGGGCGGTCCCACGGATCTGTCTCTTGCTTCAACAGTGTTTGGACGGAACAGACCCAGGGACTCCCTCTCTTCCAGCCTCCCACTGCCCTCCGATCTCCTCTCTACTTGCAACCTCTGAGACCACCTTCTCGGCCACCTCCTGTTTCTGGGACCAGCGACCACCGTTTTTGCAGTTAGCTCCTTTTTGCCGACCAACCCTGAGCTCCCAGGTTCGCCAGAATTATTCCACCGAGGTGGAGGCAGCCGTCAACCGCCTGGTCAATTTGCACCTGCGGGCCTCCTACACCTCCCTCTCTCTGGGCTTCTATTTCGACGGCGACGATGTGGCTCTGGAAGGTGTGGGCCACTTCTTCCGCGAATTA
>NW_007020730.1:0-715 GCF_000164805.1 Carlito syrichta
TGTTTCTTTTTAAGTTGTAAAATATTTCGCAAATTAAGGGAGTGCTCACCAATCACATCATTTTTACTGTGCTTTTATATATACATGTACATAAGCCCTTGGGGAAAAAATAGTTAATTTATCTGTACTTCTGCTACTTATTACTTTCATATACAAATATTATAATGGTGGATAACAAATCTGTGCGAATTTAGCTCTGTAGTGTAGCATATCACTTAATAATTCCTAAATAACATACAAATGTTCTCTCATACAAACATATTAATAAGTAAATTGTAAAGAAACTTAATGTAATAAGCAGAAAACAAATAAAATAATGATTATATGACTTGAGAACAAAAGTCTGAGTTAATAGAGGGTACATTTCACATGTAAACTAAATCAGGAAGTAATAGTAAATGTAGATAGCACTGAGGAATAACCCTTGGTTTCCATAAGAGACTTTGAATTAAAATATATGATTTCATCAGCTATAGCATTCAAACTTATTATTGATTTTTATTATATGAGAGAAAGATGGAAATTATTTTTTTCAACTCTTTATTCAACAAAAATGTGTTCCTTAAAGGAAGCTGAGGTGAGTGGATTGCCTGAGCCCGAGGTTTCGAGACCCGCCCGGGCAACTTGTCGAGACCTCATCTCTACAATAAATCAAAAAAATCAGCTGGGCGTGGTGGCGCATGCCTGTAATTCCGGCTACTCGGAAGGCTGAAGG
>NW_007020731.1:0-722 GCF_000164805.1 Carlito syrichta
AGGCCACACACATATGAAGAAACTTGGGAAACAATGTCACAACTCATTTTACTTAACAGGCAGTTTGAGAGTAAGACAGGGTGAGCTGATCTCAGCAGGCTAGTCTGCATGCTCACAAGACTGCTGTGTTCTCACTTCCCTAAACTCCACTTCTTTCTGCACTAAGTCCCTCCAGATCTACTGATGAGCATTTCACTTTTAGGCCCACAAAAGATTCTAGCAGCATGAGGCAGGACTCCATGAAGCCCACTAGGTTGCCAATTCATTCCCTTTTCTCTTTCTTATCACTAATATGCCCAGGCATGTATTTCAAGATGAATTAATGTATTCATTTTGTATTCCTGTATACATGTATACATTCATGAATGTATTCATGAAGTGAACACAAAGACCAGATCAACAACATTAAAATATCACACATTTAAAACATATGAGGCTGTTCTCATTTTTTAACTTCTCCAGAACTAAATCCCCTCTAAATAAAAAGTCTGTAGAAATTAAAGTCCAAATTTTTTCATTCCCAATTTTATACCCTGACTCAGTCACTGGGTCTTACTCCGATGCCTGGGTTCCTAGGACTCTAGTTGTATCCTGGGCTACCTTTTGTAGTAGTGTATATGGCTTCTTCAGTCTTTTCAAAATTAAGCTAATTCAAATTTCTAATTAGTTCTGTTCTCTGAGGCATTAGTATTCAAAAAAGTAACTGCATGTAGCTCTACTAC
>NW_007020732.1:0-2892 GCF_000164805.1 Carlito syrichta
CAGGTCAGCTCACTTGCCGGCTGACTAGTTAAGTCAGCTAACATTTCGACTCACTCACCAGTTGACTGTAAGTCAGATAACCTGTTGAGTAACACACAGGCCGACTACATAAGTCAGCTAACTGATCAACTTACTAGCTGGCCAACTAGTTGAGTTTGCTAACCAATCGGCCTACAACTCAGCCAATTTGTCAGCTGTTAAGTTAGCTCAGCTAACTAGTAAGCCTACTAGTTAGGGCAGATAAATAGTTGATCAACTAGTCAGCTGAATAGTTAGTTCAGCAAACCAGCATGCCAACTAGTTAACCAAGCTAACTAGTGGGCCAACTGGTCAGTCAACAATTTGACCCAGCTAACTAGTCGGCTGTCTAATCTACCAACTTGTTAAGCCAGATAACAAGTCGGCCATGTTGTCAGCAAACATGCTAAACCAGTTAACTAGTTGACCGACTCAGCAGCCAACAAGTTAAGTCACCTAGTTAAAGCATTAACCAACTAGTTAAGCAAGCTAATTTACTCGTTTATCAACTGGTTAAACAGCTAAATAACTCGTTAACCAACTCGTTTTATCAGCTAGTTAACTCATTAGCCAACTAGTTAAGTCAACTAACTAAGTCTGCTAGCTAAACAGCTACCTAGCTAAGTCAGCTACTTAAGACTGCTACCGAACCAGTTAGCTAATTAGTTAAGTCAGCTAGTTATACAGCTAGTTAAATAGTTAGCTAATTTTTTAATTCAAGTAGATAAGTCAGCTAGCTAACTAGTTAAGTCAGTCAGTTAATTCAGCTAGTTAAGTAGTTAAGTCAGCTAGCTAAGTAAGCTGGTTAAGTCAGCTTTCTTACTTAGCTGTTTCAGACAGATAGCTTGCTAGTTATCTAACGGGTTAAGTCAGCAGGTTGAGTCAGGTAGTTAGCTAGTTAACTGAGGGTTAAGTCAGCTGGTTGAGTAAGCTAGCTAGCTAGTTAGCAAATGGGTTGTCAGCTGGTTTAGTAGACTAGCTAGCTAGTTAGCTAAAGTATTAAGCCAGCTGGATGAGTCAGATAACTAGCTACTTAGCTAATTAGTTAAGTAAGTTGGTTGAGTCAGCTAGCTAGCTTGTTATTTAACAAGTTAAATCAGATAATTAAGAAAGCTAACTAGCATGTTAGATAACTAGTAAGCTAACTAACTTGCTAGATGGTTAAGTCAGCTTACTAGTCAGCTGGCTAGCTATTGAATCATCTAGTTAAGTAAGCTCTCTGGCCAGCAGTTTAGCTAGGTAGTTAGTTAAATCAGCTGGCAAGCCAGCAAGATATATAAATAGGTAGATAGTTAAGTCAGCTGGCTAGCCATGTGGTGTCTAGTTATGTCAGCTAGTTAAGTCAACTGGCTATTCAGCTGTTTAGTTAGGTAGCTAGCTAGTTAAGTCTGCTGGCTAGCCAGTTGGCTACTTCATTAATTCAGCTAGTTTAGTCAGCTGGCTGGCCTGTTGTCTAGCTAGGTAGCTAGGCAATTAAGTCAGCAGACTAATCACCTGGCTAGCTAGTTAAGTCAGCTAGTTGTCAGTTTTTTAGCCAGCTTGCTAACTAGGTAGCTAGCTAGTTATGTCAGCTGTGTATCTGCTGGCTAGATTATCAAGTCTTAATTCAACTGACTAGCCCGCTGGATAGCTAGGTAGCTTGATATTTATTCAGCTGGCTAGACAGCTGGTTAGCTAGGTATGTCACCTAGTTTATTCAGTGGATAGCCAGATGGCTAGCTGTGCAGCAAGCTAGTTAATTCAACTGGCTAGAAAGTATGAAAGCTAGTAAAGACAACTAGTTATGACAGGTAGTGACCTAGATAAGTCAGTTCACTAACAAGCTGGCTAGCTTAAGTCACCTAGTTAAGTCAGCTGACTATCCAGGTGGCTGGAGAGGTAGAGAGCTATTTATGTCAGCTGGAAAGCCAGCTGGATTACTAGTTAACTCAGCTAGTTTAGTCACCTTGCTGGCCAGTTTCCTAGCTTGTTAATCAACTAGTTAATTCAGCTGGCTAACCAGTTGGCTAGCTAGTTAAGTCACCTCGATAAATCAGTTGGCTAGTCAGCTCACTGGCTAGTTAAAAAATTATTAAGTCATTTGGCTAGACAGCTGGCTTGCTAGTTATTTTAGCTAGTTAAGTCAGATGGCTAGCTAGGTAGCTAGCTTGTTAAGTCAGCTAGTTATGTCAGCTAACTGGCTAGTTAAGTCAGCTAGATAAATCAGCTAGCTAGCCAGATAACTAGATAGATAGCTAGTTATCTAGCTAGTTATTTCAGCTAGTAAATACAGGTGGCTAGCTAGTTAAGTCAGCTAGTTAAGTCAGATGGCTAGCAAGCTGCCTAGCTGGGTAGCTAACTCATTAAGTCAGCTGACTAGCCAGCTGGCTAGCTAGTTAGTTCACCTAGTTAAGCCAGCTGGATACCTACATAGCTAGTTAAGTCAATGGCAAGCATGTGGAATACGTATGTAGTTAACTAGTTAAATCAGCTGGCTAGCCACCTCGTTAGCTAGTGATGTCAGCTAGATAAATCAGCTGGCTAGCCAGCTGGCTAATGAGTTCAGTCATCTAGTTGAATCAGAGGGCTAGCCAGCTGTCTAACTGGTTAATTCTGCTAGTTAATTCAAGTGGCTATCCATTGGCTAGCTAGGTAGCTAGCTAGTTAAGTCAGCTTGCTAGTCAGCTGGTTAGATGTTTAAGTCAGCTAGAAAATTCAGTTGGCTATCCACCTGGCTAGATAGGTAGCTAGCTAATTAATTCAGTTGGCTTACTGGCTGGCTAGCTAGTTAATTCAGCAAGTTAAGTAAGCTTTTTAGTTGGCTGTCCAGCTAGGTGGCTAGATAGTTAAACAGTTGGCTAGCCGGATGTCTATCTAGTTGTCAATCAGTTAAGT
>NW_007020733.1:0-709 GCF_000164805.1 Carlito syrichta
CATCATGGTTGCCCAAGTATCTGCCTTTCCCAAGAGAACAAGCTCTTAAGGCTAGAGATTGGGTGCAAACACATAATAGCTCAACCCAGTCGAATACTGTAGAAAATTTTCTTTAGGGAAAAACAATGTTATTCAAGTAACAAATTGAGTTTTGAAGATAATATTTTCGAAGAGTTAAAAAAAGTCTACAAAAGAGACATAGGTGAAGGAATCGAAAAATACACACACAAAATAAACCCAAAAAGCAAAAACGAAATTCTCTTTTGAAGTGTGGCCCCCATGTAGTACACGTAGAATTTGTTCCTCTGCATCAAATGATAAACCAACATTTTTATCTGGAAGTTTTGAGATGGTTGCATCATCATTTGAAGAAGAAATGTCCAGAGTTGTGACAAACAGGTGACTGATTCTTCCGCCATGACCACACTGAGTTTTCAGCAGTTTTTGACCAACAAACAGGGTTATGATTCTGTGCCCCATCCTTCCTATTCACCTGATTTAACCTCAGGTATCTTTTTGTTGTTTCCCAGGATGAAAAAAGTCCTCAAATGGAAAGAGGTGAAGGGAAGAGGGAAGAGGTGAACAAACAAAACAAACAAACCAGCAGAGGCAAAAAGTCATTAAATTGATGAGTTTAAAACTGATTTGAGCAGTGCAAAAGTTCTTGACAGGCATATTGGCATCAAACAGCACTCTGAACATGTAAGAA
>NW_007020734.1:0-631 GCF_000164805.1 Carlito syrichta
ACTAAGTACGAATAAGGAATCATTGTTGTATGTGCCCTCCATCCAAAAAATTCCCAGGTTGTCTGCTATGGGACAAACCAGAGAAAGATCTTCGAGCTCCCCAAATGTTTCAGAGCTATTTAGCATTCGGATATTATGAATCGGTCATTTCAGGACTCCAGCAACATTCTGGTCCTCTTAAAAGTGGTGAATGGTATTGGGCACTCCAAGTCCGTTAGTTTCCTCAGAACAACTAAGGCCAGATTCCAGGATAAAAATAATCTTCTTGCCATATTTGGATGTAACTCTGGTCTTAAGGTGAACCCTGTAATCCTTCCCCTTTGATGTCTCTTTTTGTTTTGAAACGGGACAAGGGTTTTGCACTTGCCAAATGTTTACTACGTACTTTTAATGGTAACCAGGAATCATGGAATCCACGAACTGAGGAAACTTCTTGGCCTCTGTGTTTTGATATACTGAATTTGGAATCCAAATCGACAGGAAAAATCAGGGCATCTTACTGAGAATTAAAAGGAAATCCGGTTCTAGGAGTTCTCATTTTCCGGAATCTACAGGACCCCTTTTTAAGGTTTAATCAGCAATCTGGGCTTCTGGGTCCCTACATTTTCAGAGTTACCTGCTCCGTGGATTC
>NW_007020735.1:0-669 GCF_000164805.1 Carlito syrichta
CAGTTGCGGAAGCAATCAGTTATTTTATGACACAAACAAAAATTAAGCTTAACAAAATTCTAAGTGCAAACACTGCAAACAAATACAGTGAACGTGGGGTAGGAATTCAAATAGTAATAGTTCTCTTAGAGTGTTTTTTTTTTTTTTTTTTTAATCTCTTGGGTCTCTCATTCCCCCCTCTCAGAGGAACCTATAGATAATACCCAATCATGGGTCTACATAGGTTTTTTTTTTAAGACCATTCTGAAAATGGGTAGGAGAGTTGAGACACCAAGGATGAGTACTAAACGGTTGGCACTGGTGCTTGAGTACCATGAGTTGAACAGTGCTGACTTGATTTTTAGCAAAGACTACAAGCTTGTTGATGCAAGGCCTGAAAATAAGTAGGAGAATTAAAACAACTAAAGGGCCAACTAAGGTGGAAATTAGTGTAGTAAACCAGGGGGTGCGGTTAAATCATGCTTTAAACCAATTGAGTTGTTGCTCTTGTTCTCTAAAATTATAACAGTAGGAAATAGAGACAATGAAATTTGTAAAATTAACTGTATCTTATTAAACCTTAAAATATTATGATTGGTCATGCTTGAACTAACATGATTCTTTGACGTTAACCATGACCTATTTTAAATAATTGAAACCTTACATTAATTGTAGTTAAACTGGCCTAAA
>NW_007020736.1:0-1049 GCF_000164805.1 Carlito syrichta
TAGGCCTGTGGTGCACGGGCACTTTCCTGGCTTAAATCTGTGCGCAATGTGTGCTGCAGTGTCGACCTCTTTGCTGTGACTATTATTCTTCATTCCGCATGCTGTAATACTTCATTCTCACTCTTTCCCCTTGATTTGTGTTCCATTCCATAGAGGGCCTTTGCGTACGAGCGTGAAACCTCCGGGTTTCACGGAGAGAAATCTGCAAGACATAGTGCCGCAATGAGTGACACAAGTGCTCCACAGTCACGAGCCGGAGAGCATTATTTGTGGATGGGGAGAATTCTAAGTTGTTTTTCCCTATGGCGTTTAAACCTAATAAGGACTACCAAGGCTGTGCCGTTTTCATTGGTGAGTAAGCACGGAGAGCCTCTGTTACACTGGGGGTGAAGCTGGGTCTTCCTGGGGACACGCTATTGAAGCCTGCGCTGCACTGCACTTCATTGGCAGTTTGTATACACTGGCTTTGTGCGTGCTCTCCTCCCTGATTCTCAGAGCTCTCCTGTATATGCACTATACTAGGCGGGGAGCATTTGGTGACCAGAGTGCAACTTCAGCTGCTGCACTGACTGGATCCAGATCTCCACAGCCATGGGTAGCCAAGCATGCTTCATTCAGCGGAGAATGCTGAAAAGTTTTCTCTTTTGACACGGGCGTCTCACACGGAATACAATGGCTCTGCGGGTTCATTTGCCAACGAGGCCCGAGAGCCATTGTTTGCTTTCCGGAAAACAACAGTCTTCCATGGGAGACATTCCTCCAAACGGCACGTCACTGAATGGGGGGGCAACAAGTATTACAGTGGCTTGGTCTTTGGCGTGACGCCTGATTCTCCCTGTTTTTCAGCGTGTATTATCCTACATTGAATGCAAAGGCCTAGCAGAGCTGTATGCAACGTTTCCTGTATACAAAGTGCACAACTCCATGGTGCCACACTGAGCGACATGACCGGTTCGCTGTCATCTTTGGGAAAGCATGATTTGTTCACCTACTGAATTCTAAAGTGTTTTTGATTTGACCTGTCCCGTCTCCTATCCCAAAGCCATTGC
>NW_007020737.1:0-638 GCF_000164805.1 Carlito syrichta
CTTTGTGATTTTTTCCCAGTGACTGGCCCTAGTCAGATATGTGTGCCCCAGAAAATAACCCTCCTCTGTGATTGTGGTCTCAGTTACTGACCTTCTCTTATGGGTATCCCAGTGACTGACCCTCCTCTTTTATGTGTGCTACAGTTACTAACCCTCTTTTGTTATGGGCATCCCAGTGATTAGCCCTCCACTGTAATGGGTATCCTGATAACTGAATTTCCTCTGTGATCAGTGTCCCAGTTCTCCAGTGACTGCCCTCTATTCTGTGATGTATGCCCCAGTGACTGGTCCTACTCTGTAATGGGTGCCCCAATGATTTATCCTCTTCTGTGATGTCTGTCCCAATGATGAAACCTCCTTTGCGGAGAGTGACCGATTGGCAGGCTTTCCTCTGTGAGGTGGGCTCCAGTGACTAAATCTCCTCTATAATATGTGTCCTGCTATCTAGATCTCCTCTGTGAAGGATGACCCAATTATTGATCCTCTCCTGTGATTGATTTTCCAGTGACTGAGCCTCCTCTATAATGGTGGCACCAGAGACTGTGCCTCTTCTGTTATGGGTGACCCATTGACAATTCCTCCACTGTGATAGTTATCCAGTGAAAGACTCATTTCTGTAATCTTTGACACTGTGACTG
>NW_007020738.1:0-725 GCF_000164805.1 Carlito syrichta
GGAAAACAACACAGGAATTCATATGGAAACACAAACACTCTCAAGAATAGCCAGAACAATCCTCAGCAAAAAAAAAAAAAAAAACAAAGCAGGTAGTATCACATTACCAGACTTCAAACTTTACTATAAAGCTACAATCATCAAAACAGCTTGGTTTTGGTACAGGAACAGGCATATAGATCAATGGAATAGAATTGAGATTCCAGAAGCAAAACCTCAATTTCTCAACCAACTCATCTTCGACAAAGCCCCCACCATCTACCACTGGGAAGAGGAGAACCTATTCAGTAAATGGTGCTGGGAAAACTGACTGACCACACGCAGAAGATTGAAACAGGACCCCTATCTATCCCCATGCACAAAGGTTAACTCCAAATGGATCAGAGACCTAAATGTAAAACCTCAAACCATAAGAACCTTAGAAAAGGAAGGAAATACTCTCATGGAAATCAGAACTGGCATCCAATTCTGAACAAAACCTGAAACCCACAGGTCATAAGAGAGAAGATAGACAAGTGGGACTTTATTAAACTGACAAGCTTCTGCAAAGCCAAAGAAAACCATCAAGAGAGCAGGGAGACGGCCTACAGACTGGGAAAAAGTATTTGCCAACTCCAGGTCTGACAAAGGCTTAACATCCTGTATCTACAAGGAACTCAAACGTGCTGAAAAGAAAAAAACAAACAACCTCATTATAAATGGCAAAAGATATGAACAGACACTTC
>NW_007020739.1:0-725 GCF_000164805.1 Carlito syrichta
AAATCAAGAGCAATATGTAATTGGGAGAGGTGACTGAAGGGCTTTTAAGAAGGGGGAGAACAGGCCAGGCATGGTGCACCAGCCTGGGCAACTTGGTGAGACTTTGTCTCTACAATCAATCAATCAATCAATCAATCAATCAATCAATCAGCCAGGCATGGTACTGTGCACCTGTCTCTACAATAAATAAATAAATAAATAAATAAATCAGCCAGGCATGGTGCTGCGCACCTGTAGTTCCAGCTACTTGGAAGGCTACTTGGAAGGCTGAGGTGGAAGGATTATCTGAGCCCAGTAGTTCGAGGCTGCAGTGGCCATGAGTATGCAACTGCACTCCAGCCTGGGCAACAGAGGCTCCAACTCAAAAAAAAGGGGGGAGAACTATTTTTTAGGTTATTTTATTTAATATATTTTATTTTAAAGATGTGGGGTACAATTCAGGATTAGGTATACAAGTGGACATTGTACAGGTAAAGATTGGCCTCCCTCTGGTCTCTACTTTGCCTGGTTTGAGATCAGGTACCCTTACTGATGTTGTCTCCATCCTCACCCCAGCTGTATCCCACTATTGCCAACCAAGAAGGGGGAGAACTATTAAGAAAACTAAAGATAACTGTCTTCTTGTGAGGAAGAGCTGAGTTTCTCATATGAGTCTGTATCATGCCTTACAAAAACAGATACTGAGACAATTCATATCAAGTCATAATATGAATTGATTTAGCAAA
>NW_007020740.1:0-751 GCF_000164805.1 Carlito syrichta
CCAGGTCGAGGCTGCGGTGGCCGGGAGCGGCCACTGCACTCCAGTCTGGGTGACAGAGTGAGACTCCAACTCACAAAAAAAAATAAATAAAAAAAATAAGAATCTTAGAGGAAAACCAACATGGCTAAGTCTTCAAAAGTAAATTCATCAAAACCAAAATTGACAGATGGGATTTTATCAAGCTAAAAAGTTTCTGCACAGCAAAAGAAACCATCAAAAGGGTAAAAAGACAACTTACAGAATGGGAAAAAATATTACAAATTATGCATCTGACAAAAGCCTGACATCCAGAATCTCTATAAGAAACTCAAATGAAGCCAGACTTGGTGGCTCAGCCTGTAATCCCGCACCTTTGGGAGGCTGAGGTGAGTGGATTGCCTGAGCCTGTGGGTTCGAGACCCGCCTGGGCAGTGAGACCTCATCTCTACAATAAATAAAAAAAAAATCAGCCGGGTGTGGTAGCGCATGCCTGTAATTCCAGCTACTTGGAAGGCAGAGGTGGAAGGATCGCCAGAGCCCAGCAGGTCAAGGCTGCGGTGGCCGGGAGCGGTCACTGCACTCCAGTCTGGGCGACAGAGTGACACTCCAACTCAAAAAAAAACAAACCAAAAAACAAAAAGAAACTCAAATGAATTGACAGAAAGCACACACACACACACACACACACACACACACACACACACACACACACACACTTATAACAAATTACCCCATTAAAAATGGGCAAAGGACATAAGCATATCAACAAAGA
>NW_007020741.1:0-652 GCF_000164805.1 Carlito syrichta
TCACCTGCTGGGATCCGGTGATCCTTCCACCTCAGCCTTCCAAGCAGCTGGAACTACAGGCGTGCGCTACCATATCCAGCTAATTTTTGATTTATTGTAGAGATGAGGTCTCGCCAAGTTGCCCAGGTGGGTCTCGAACCCGTGGGCTCAGCCTCCCAAATGCATGGGATTACAGGCTGAACCATATGTATATTATGTTGGAGTCTCCCTCTGTTGCCCAGGCTGGAGGGCGGTTGCACACTCACGGCCACCACAGTCTCCACCTGCTGGGCTCAAGCAATCCTGCCTCACCCTTCCAGAATATATTTTTGAAATATAATAACTATTGAATTTTTTCTGTTCCTGTAGTGAGCTAAATAGCTAGCCTTTCTAATAATATACAATGCATAAATTATACATGATCTTTTAATTTTTTAGCCTTTATAATAATATACAATGCTTAAATTATACAAGATCTTTTAATTTTTTTATTAAACCATAGTCAATCAAACATAATTCTGTGTTTACCATTTTACTTGCTCATGGGGATATACAAATAATAGAACAGGGTCCTTCTTGATAAGCTTGTAAGCTTATGGAGAAGACAAATGAGTAAACAGATGGATACAAATGTAATTGAAAATAACTTATTTTTACTTTTGTTTATAAAAAG
>NW_007020742.1:0-3745 GCF_000164805.1 Carlito syrichta
TCATGACCCTGTGAACAAACACGGGCAGTTGAGAATCTGTCTACGAAGCCATGACCTGCCTCTGTGGCTGAAACTGGGGCTCGGAGACACGACCGTCGTTCACCGCCAGCCTCAAAATCGCGGGCTCGGGCAATCCTCCCACCTCAGCCATCGAAGTGGCTGAAATGATGGGCACCTTAACACCAGATCCCCTGTTCAGATGGGAGCAGAAATGGGTCTTTCCGCATTGCCGGAGCGGGCCTTCGGCTCTTGGATTGCAGCCACACTGCCGCCTCAGCCTCCCAGAGTGCTGGGATTCCAGATGTGGGTCACCACACCATGCCTTGTGGCTCGTTTTCCACGAAGGATCGAGGCTGGACATGGGGGCCCAGCCTACTTTTCCCAGTGTTTTGGGAGTCCGAGGCCAGAGGCCAGCCCAAGCCCACAGGATGAAACTCACCTGGGTACCTCAGTGAGACCTTGTCTCTACCCTCCATCGCAAATGAGCCAGGTGTTGTGGCACACGCCTGTCCTTCTGGCTCCTCAGAAGTACAGGAAAAGACTGGCCAGAGCCTGGCAGACCTAGACTGCGGTGACTGGGAGCAAGCCACCACCCTCCAGCCTGGGCAACAAAGTGAGAATTCGACTCAACGACAAAAGGGAACACATGGAAAAAAGAAGAGCATACATTTGTGTGTGTAGTGGGGATCATCGTGAACAGAGATCATTTGGGAAGGAGTCCCCAGACATGGGCCTAGAATTCCCAATAGACGATGGATCAGTAGACAATTGAGCTGTGGCTTTGAGAGACCGAGGTAGTAGACTGCTGGAGGCTGGGAGTTTGAGACCAGATGGTGCCATGTAATGAGACCTCATTGCTCCCCAAAAAGCAAGCACTGGAGTTGCACATGGTGGCACCTGCAGTCCCGGCTACATGAGATGCAGGGGCCTTCGTCCAAAGGTGTTCCATTGTGTCGCTCCCACCAACAGAACGTGCCAGTCCAGGAGAGCCATCATGGCTCACTGCCGTCAGCCCCACAACCTGGGAGTCTGAGGTGGGAGGCTGTCTGAGCTCAGGGTTCGGAGACAAGCCCTGGTGAAGTGGTCAGACCTCATCTCAGCATTAGGTCCCTAAAATTGAATCAGTCGTGGTGGCCCCCAGAGTCTCACCTCCTCGTGGGCCAATATGATAGGATCACCTGAGCCCCACAGGTTGAGTCCCCTGGAGTCACGTATGTGCTGCCACACCCCAGCCAGTCCAATGGAGACACAAGCAACAAAAAAAGACGTCTCCCATGTGCATCAGGATGGACGACCACAGCTCCCCAGGCAAAGGTTTCCCATGGTCTGGTGATGAAGGAGACATTGGGAGAGGAAGGGGCCCTCCCTCTACCCTAGGTCACAGACAGGGCAATTGCAACCTGGGCTAGCTGCGGCGTTGTCTGTCCACCTTGATCGCTATGTACCTGACGGCCCCCCAGCACAAGTCCGTCTGTACCATGAAATCACACACATATTGCTGTGGGGCACGAGTGTGGAGGGTTAGGCAGGCCTTCTGGCATGTGTGGCCAAAGGTGTGGGCCCCACATCCCCAGTGGTCACCTTTGAAACTTCCCGTGAATGATAGGCTGGAGTGCCCTTTCCTCTCCCATCCCTGAGGGTGACACCTCATGCTGGGTGGCAGGGGTTGTGGTGGTAGTGTTGCTGGTGATTATTTGGAGTCAGAATCCCACTCAATCGCCCAGGCCAGAGTGTAGGGGCATGCTCACAGCCACCACGAACTCCAACTGCCAGGCTAAGGCAATCCTCCCACCTTGACTCCCAGAGTGGCTGTGCCACCATGCCTGGCTAATCTTTTGATTTATTTTTGATGGCCTAGATGAGGTCTTGCCCCTGTGTCCCAGGATGATGTTGAACTCACAGTCTCAGGCAGTCCACTCGCCTGGGCCTACAGAGGACAGTGAATCCAGTCTGAGCCCCTGATACCAGTGTGTGGTTGTGGTGGTGTTGCTGGTTGGTATTATTATTCTGAGTCGGAGTCCCACTCTGTCACCTAGGCCAGAGTGCAGGAGCCCATTCTCGGCCCCCCAGCCTCCACTGGCTATGCTCCGGTGACCATCCCACCACGGTCTCCAGAGTGGCTGGAATGACAGGCATGCACCCCCAGATTAGCTCATTTTTTGGTTTCTTGTAGAGATTAGGTCACACCAAGGTGCCCGGACTGGTCTCAGACCTGGGGGCTCAGGCCATCCTCTCATCTCGACATCACAGAGTTCCAGGATGACAGGCATGAGCCTCCGCTCCTGGTCTGCACACCCTTCTCGAGGCCCCACCGTGAGGCCCGCTCCCTTCTGACCACCCAGGACCCCAGAGAGTGCAGCTGGAGTCCCCCACTGAGCCCTCCCCAGGGGGAGTGCTTGGTGCAGGGGCGTGTCTCCACTGGGGAACCCACCCTTCCACCCTACTTGTTCCCCAGGCTTGACTCTCAAACCTTCTGTAGGGGGATGGCTGGGCAACTCACGCCTTTCTCCTTGGCACTCGGGCAGGCCGAAACAGGAGGATGGCCAGAGACTGGGAGCTTGAGACCAGGCTGGAACACTTAGCAAGTCCCCACCATGACCCCAAGCAATATCCAAAACACCATAGGTGAGGGCAGGCCTCGGTGGTAGGATCGGCTCCGGTCCAGAGTCCAATAACAGGCAGGAAGACCAGGATGTCGAACTATGAAAAGCCTGTGATCACAGCACTTTGGGAGGCTGGGCCAAGAGTATGGCTTGAGTTGGGCAGTTTGAGAGCAGCCTGGGCAACCTAGTGAGGAGAAAGAAAGAAAGAAAGAAAGAAAGAAAGAAAGAAAGAAAGAAAGAAAGAAAGAAAGAAAGAAAGAAAGAAGCCGGGCTCGGTGGCTCAGCCTGTAATCCCGTGCCTTTGGGAGGCTGAGGTGAGTGGATTTCCTGAGCCCACGGGTTCGAGACCCACCTCGGCAACTTGGCGAGACCTCATCTCTACAATAAATAATAATTAAAAAAATTAGACTGACTTGGTAGTGCACACCTGTAGCTCCAGTTACTCAAAAGGATAAGACAGAAGGATCACCAGAGCCCAGCAAGTCAAGGCTTCAGTGGCCGGGAGCAGCAACTGCACTCCAGTCTGGGTGA
This sequence comes from Carlito syrichta, assembly GCF_000164805.1. NCBI lineage: Eukaryota > Metazoa > Chordata > Mammalia > Primates > Tarsiidae > Carlito > Carlito syrichta. The sequence goes on from NW_007020742.1 coordinate 3,135, forward strand.
CAGAGTGAGACTCCAACTCGAAAGAAAGAAAGAAAGAAAGAAAGAAAGAAAGAAAGAAAGAAAGAAAGAAAGAAAGGAAGAAAGGAAGGAAGAAAGAAAGGAAGAAGAAAAGAAAAAGAAATCCATTGTCCTGCAAACCTGCTGCCCTCAGTTCTTCCTCCTACACCCCTCACATGGGAGGGTCCACCAAGCTCAGCACCTTCCAGCCCCAACCTCCCCCAAGTCCTGTTCCCGCATTGGTGTGGGAATTCCCTAGGCTCCCTGGCAGGGTTCATGCCGGCTCTCCTCTCCAAGGTCAGAAATGTGCCCCTGACAGTGAGACCCTCTGACTCGGCAACGAGAACATTCCACCAAAAAAGGCCAGGGACACATCCGTCAGCCGTGGACATCTCTACCCCTCAATTCCATTTTTCCTGTCTTTAAATTCAGTCACTCTGTGAAAAATACACACGCAGTTGAGAATCTGTATGACTCTGATGTTTTTGGAGACAGGGTATGACTCTGTGGCCCAGGCTGGCACCCAGAGACACGACCGGCATTCACTGCCAGACTTGAAATTGTGGGCTCCGTCGATCCTTCCACCTCAGGCTCCAGAGTGACCGAGATGACTG
>NW_007020743.1:0-576 GCF_000164805.1 Carlito syrichta
GCGGAGCCTTCTCGGTTTGGCCAATCGGCTCTCGCCACTTTGGGCGCGTGCCTTGAATGGGTCTCTGGGCGGTGCTTCTCGCACGCCTCAGCTCTGCTCCTCGCCCTAAGTGCTCACCCTAAGTGCTCACCCTGGCAGTCTCCACATCTCAGAGCCTGGGAAGAAAAACTCGTATGCCTGAGTCACTCTTACGTCTTGACCCAATCTGCACATAAAAACTTTGAAACAAAAGGCAGATGAAAGGCCGTTTGTCTTTGCTTTGTAAGCATTTTGATATAGTTAAGCCTATTTTCGTTTTTTAATATATTTATTAATTGCCTTTTTAATTTTAACTTTTTAGAAGTGGGGGGGGGGGTCTCACTATGTTGCCCAGGCTGGTGTCAAACTCCTGGCCTCAAGTGATCCTCCCTTGTCAGCCTCCCAAAGTGCTGGTATTACAGGCGTGAGCCACCACTTCCAGCCACCTTTTTCTCCTTACTTCAATAGCTTTAGCGGATTCAAATAGTTTTGGTTACATGATTACATAGTATAGTGGCAAAGAAAATCTGGGGCGTTAAGTGTACCTACCACCACCCC
>NW_007020744.1:0-829 GCF_000164805.1 Carlito syrichta
CTATTCTCCACTATATATCTGACAAAGGCATAACATCTAGGATCTACAAGAAATTCAAACACTCAGAAAAAAAAAACAATACCATTAAAAAGTGGGCGAAATACATGATTGGAGACTTCTCATAAGATGAGATATGGGCAGCCAGCAGACACATGCAAATGTGCTCAGCCTCACTCATCACAAAGAAATGCAAATGAAAACCTCATTGAAATACCACATACCTCATGTAAAAATGGTCATCATTAATAAAACAAACAATCACAGATGCTGGTAAGGAGTTGGAAAAAATGCTTCTACACTGCATGTGGACTGAAAACTAGAGCAACATCTTTGGAAAACAATGTGGCAGTTTCTAAAGGGACAAGAAATTGACCTACCTTATGACTCCATATACCCCTGTAGAGAATATACCTGGAGGAGCTCAAATCATTTTTTCAAAAAGATAACTGCACAAGTATGTTTGTCGCAGCTCTAATCACAATTACAAAACACATGGTACCAACCATGTTGCTCATCAAACCTGTAATGGATAAAATAAATATGGTATATACACATAATGGAATATGTTGCAGCCATAAAAAAGGATAGATATAAGGATTGTGCAGAACATTTGATGGATATGGGGTAGCTCATTCTCAGTGATTTATCACAGAAACAAAGAACAGAGTTCCATATGTTCTCCCTCATGAGCAGAACTTGATCAATTATAGTGCTATAAGAAAGTGATTGGCAGAGGTGGAAAACTTTTTAGGGGGAGATATATGATTGGCAGTGTAGGGATACTGCTTAGGGAGGGAGGGGCATTGTTCATCAACCATGGTCCCTGCAT
>NW_007020745.1:0-758 GCF_000164805.1 Carlito syrichta
CAAGTCAGCAAGTTAGTCAGGTTGCTAGTCAGCTAGCTATTTAACTCAGCTAGCTAGACAGCTAGCTAGTCAGCTAGATAATTTTCAGTTAGCCAGTAGCCAGATAGCTGGCTAGTTAAGTCAGAAAACTTGAGATTTAGTTAGCTTGTTTTCTAGTTAGTTATGTCAGCTAGATAACCAGCTATCTTGTCAGCTATCTAGTCAATTCAGCTAGCAAATCAGCTAATTACTTAGCTAACTAGTCAGCTAGAAACTCAGCTATCTGGTAAGTTTACAAGAGGGCTCGCTTGCTTTCCAACAGGTCAGCTAACTAGTCAGATCGCTTGCCTGCCAACCAGTCAGGAAACTAGTCAGGTTGCTCACCAGCCAACTGGTCAAGAAACTTGTTGGCTCACTCGCAAGCCAACAGGACAGCTAAGTAGTTGCCTTGCTCGCCATATGACTAGTTAAGTGAGCTCACCAGTGTGCTCACTCACCAACTGAATAGTTAAGGCTGCTCACTCATTGGCTCACTCACTGGCCAATTAGTTAAGTCAGTTCACAGGTCAGCTCATTCATTGGCTGACTTGTTAATTCTTGTGACCAGTTGGCTCACTCGCCGGCCAATTAGTTATGTCGTCTCAATGGTCGGCTCACTCGCTGGCAGACTTGTTAATTCTTCTGACCAGTCGACTCACTCGCCAACTGACTAAATTCGGCTAACTACTTTGCTCACTCACTGGACGACTAGTTTAGTCAGCTGACCAGTCGACTCACTC
>NW_007020746.1:0-458 GCF_000164805.1 Carlito syrichta
CCACGGCCACCGCAGCCTCGACCTGCTGGGCTCCAGAGATCCTTCCGCCTCAACCTTCCAAGTAGCTGGAACTACAGACGCACGCCACCATGCCTGGCTAATGTTTGATTTATTGTAGAGGTGAGGTCTTGCCAAATTGCCTAGGCTGGTCTTGAGCCCCTGGACTCAGGCAATTCTCTCGCCTTGGCCTCCCAAAGTGCTGAGATTATAGGCTTGAGCCACCATGCCTGGCCTGTGTGTGTGTGTGTGTGTGTGTGTGTGTGTGTGTGTATGTGCACGTGTGGGTGTGTGCGTGTGTGTGTGTGTGTGTGTCATACTCTTACTCTGTCACCCAAGCTGGGGTGCAGTGACAAGCCCACGGTCACCGCAACCTTGACCTGCTGGGCTCCGGCAATCCTTCTGCCTCAGCCATCCAAGGAGCTAGAACTACAGATGCACGCCCCCATGCCTGGCTAATT
>NW_007020747.1:0-741 GCF_000164805.1 Carlito syrichta
CAAGTAGTATCAGACGACACTAATAAGGCAAGTAGTATCAGATGACACTAATAAGGCAAGTAGGATCATAAGGCACTAATAAGGCAATCGCTATCAAACGACGCTAATAAGGCAAGTAGTACAATAAGACACTAATAAGGCAAGTAGCAACATAAGACCCTATTAAAGTAAATAGTATCATAAGACACTAATAAGTCATTTAGTACCTTAAGACATGAATAAGGAAAGTAGTATCATAAGCAACTAATAAGGAAAAAAGTATCATAAGACACTAATAAGTCAAGTAGTAACATACGACAGGATTAAGGCAAGTAGATTATAAGACACTAATAAGGAAAGTATTATCATAAGACACTAATAAAGCAAGTAGTATCAGACAACACTAATAAGGCAAATGGTATCAGTTGACACTTCTAAGGCAAGTAGTATCAGACGACACTAATAAGGCTAGTAGTATCAGACGTCATTAGTAAGGCAAGTAGTATCATATGACACTAGGAAGCCAAGTAGTATCAGATGACACTAATAAGGCAAGTAGTATCAGAAGACACTAATATGGCAAGTAGTATCACATGACACTAATATGAGAAGAAGTATCTGTTGACACTAATAAGGCAAGTAGTTTCAGATGACACTAAAAAGGCATGTAGTATCAACGAAACTAATAAAGGCAAGTAGTATCATAAGACACTTATAATGCGTGTAGTATCATATGACACTAATAAGGTAACTAGTATCATA
>NW_007020748.1:0-740 GCF_000164805.1 Carlito syrichta
AACACCTAAGATATACTGTGTTAAATTCTACCACTGGGACTTGGACATGTTACCTAACTTGTGGATGTCCATTTCCTCGTCTAGGAAAAGAAAATCAGACTATCTGTCATGATTAAATAATAAAACTTTTGTTAGGATCCAGCTCAATAATGTTTGTAGAAGGGTTTTAAAAATGCAAAAAGGCTATGCAAATATTAGGGTTGCTGTGATTTAAAATTTCATCTAGCTTGCTTTTGCTATGTTTAGGCAGAGTAAATGCTGAACTTCTCTTGACTTTTAGTAGTACCTTTAGAAAGACTAAGTAGTATTTCAAGGTAGGAATGCCCGAATAACATGCTATTTACAAGTCTCTAAATTCTCTCTCTCTCTCTCTCTCTCTCTCTCTCTCTCTGTGTGTGTGTGTGTGTGTGTGTGTGTGTGTGTGAAGAAAAGATAGTTTTTGGGTAAACATCATTACAATCCTGTAATAACAATCTATTATGAAGGAAAATTCTTTGAGTGATAGAATTTATGCACATACTTAAACACATTTCTTGTTAGTGGAGATTTTGTAATTGACTTTCAACGTTGAAAAAACACAGAGACTGGTGTCCTTGGAAATTCTATAGAGATATGTTGATAAAATGATATAGAAAAAATGATATTACACATAACTCTGTAGTTATATGGATAGCATTTAATATTAGGTAAAGACTTTGAAAAAAATCAGCTTTAGTAAAAAAATTAGCTAGACCATAAAA
>NW_007020749.1:0-690 GCF_000164805.1 Carlito syrichta
CAGCTAGAGTGTGTTTCCAAAACCCATGTAGAATGGTACAGGAAAAAAAGCCTTGAGCAGCTCTAGCTGCCATATCCCAGGAACTAAACCCTTGGTAGTGGCTGCTTTCTAGCTGGTCTGGGAGGGGACGGTGCCAAGGGCACACTCCACAGCTGCAGACAGTTCCTGGCTGGGGGCAGGCTGCCATGAGAATACCTGAGGCCCTGAGGCAGGCTGCACTTTGACATTGGGAACACAGACTGCCTGAGGCTAAGGTGGGGGACCAGATGGGATTCATTGCCATAGCAACCTCTTACTTGCAAGGTAAACTCTGTTGTGCAGCTTCTATTCTACAGCATTACCCCAGTGACTAGAGACTCCCTCCCAAACCCCACTGGGGTAGCCAAGAACACACACACACACACACACACACACACACACACACACACACACACACACGAGGAGCTTGAGCTCTTTTCTCTCATACCCCCCCCAGTGACTAGAGGCTCCCTCCCAAACCCCACTGGGGTAGCCAAGAACACACACACACACACACACACACACACACACACACACACACACACACACACACAAGAGAGCTTGAGCTCTTTTCTCTCATACCCCCTCTTGAAGACTCAAAATAGACAGAGAACTTGCGTAGTCCCCACAGCCCCACTCACCACCTAGCTGGCTGGGCATTTCCTTACAGCA
>NW_007020750.1:0-731 GCF_000164805.1 Carlito syrichta
CGCCCGAGCCCAGCAGGTCGATGCTGGAGTGGCTGTGAGTGTGCCACTGCACTCCAGCCTGGCTGACAGAGTGAGACTCAACTCAAAAGAAAGAAAGAAAGAGAGAGAGAGAGAGAGAGAGAGAGAGGAAGAAAGAAAGAAAGAAAGAAAGAAAGAAAGAAAGAAAGAAAGAAAGAAAGAAAGAAAGAGAAAATGGCACCATTTTTAAAGGGTAGTGGCTGAAAGTTCAGCTAGTACTTGGGAGTTAGACAGACCTGGCCTTGAGTCTGACCCTGCTACTTCTTAGCTGTGTGTCTGTGTGTCAGTGACTTAACCTCTCTGAGCCTCAGGTCTGTCCTCTTTCCAATGGGGACAATAAAAGTGTCAGTCTCATAAGGTTGCCATGAAGATTGGCAGAGGTGATGCAAGAATACTCAGCAAAATGCCTGCTGGAGTTTAGTGCTGTTGTCACTGACGCTCAAAAAGTGAGGTGGACTGCACGGTCTCTCCATGTGACACAACTGCATTTGTACTCCCTGAACCTACAGAAATAAAAAAATATATAACTAAAAAAATAAATAAATACATCCTTTTAATTTAAAAAAAAAGATGGGGGATAGGAAAGGCTCAGTTGCCTATGTAAGTGCATGACAAGTTTCTGGTAAGATCCAGGTCACCTTGACAAAAGGTCAACAGGTCTTTCTTCTCATCTTTCGTCACCTCGAACACCAGATCCTCAAGAGAGGCACTCC
>NW_007020751.1:0-1484 GCF_000164805.1 Carlito syrichta
CGCCTCAGCCTCCAAGTAGCTGAAAATACAGGCACAGACCTCCACACTCAGCTAATTCTTTTGACTTATTGTAGAGACAAGGTCTCACCAAGATGCCCAGGCTGGTCACAAATCCCTGGGCTCAGGCAATCCTCTCACTTCTGCCTCCCAAAATTCTGGAATTACAGGCATAAGCCACTATGCCCAGTTAGTTTTGGTTATGTTTTTTAAGTAAAGCTTGGGCTGGTAGATTGAATGCAGGGTATACAGGAAAGAGAGGCATTAATGAGACCTCCCTGACTTGAACTATTAAGTGAAGTTGAACACTGGGAATATAGTAATAAGTTTGGATCTTTTTTAGAAAAGATACTTATCAGACAGCCAAATGGAGACATAAAGTACACAAAAGGAAATTTTTTTAAATTGAGAAATAATCCCTCTACTTAAAAACAAACATCTGCTAACATTTCCTTTGAAACTAATTAGATAAATTTGAAAAATAACTTTCTCCAAATAATTTTTTGAAGTGACTTTATATAAACATAAATATCTCAAAAATCAAATAGAAATACAGTGTAAAGCAAGAGTCCCCACTGATCATAGTCATTTGACATCCAAAGCTTTCTCTGAATAATCTAAAAATTATCTCTAAATACTAGTAACATGTGAGATATTTTTATCCCTAAAAATATTAAATTAAATTTTCTACTATAGCAAGTCAGATGCTATGTAACTGACCAACTATACCAAGTGACAAATTAGTTATTTATCACTTAAGATCATAAATGCTCAGCATTTTACAAAATTTACTATTATCTCCATAGTTTGTTCATTCCTTAATCTCTTAGCAGGTAATCAGAACAATTTAATAATTATTATACTTCACCTTCTGATATACTTGGTGGCCTAGCTTTTTCAAAGAAGAGAGTCAACATTATACTATATTTAACCCTGAAAGTACTCACAAAACCAGTTAAAAGGTGGCTGTTTTTGGCTTAAATTTTAGACTCTGCAATAAAATTTTATATGCAACTATATTGTTTAAAATAGTTTGCCAGAACGTTAAGAAGAACAATACAAAGAAGCTTCCCCTTCCCACCAAAAGAAATTGGAAAGCTATGGAAATAAGTGAATTTGCTTTTCAATAATTCCTTAGCAATAGAGGGTTAGCCCATTACTGTTTTAGAAAACAGCTTTGCACTTTTTCACTAGAATTTTAAAATGCTGAGATCTACTTAAAGATATGTTCTGACCCCTTAAGCAAAAGAACACTTAGCCATGAATGCTCCCTACACCTCTACACCAGCTCCTAAGCTTCCCAGTTCTATATGTTTCTCAGCCATTCCACATGTGAACAAAGACCAGGCAATGAAAACAATGTCCTTAAGTCTCAGGCATTTTGTGAAAAGACTGCATTGTCACAATTATTTAAGGAAAAAATACACAGACTCACGCATATATGCATATAAGCTTGTAATATAATAAAAGTTAGTTTAAAGACCTTA
>NW_007020752.1:0-857 GCF_000164805.1 Carlito syrichta
CAAGGCTATGACAGGCCCCTGCACTTGTCAGCATGGATGAGCTTTTTATACATCATCCCAAGTAAGTATTAAAACTTGCTATTCTAAATTACAAGAGAGCCTTTCCAGCTAACTTATGCCCAAAGATATCTAAGAGAAGGTCTAAGTCTTTAAATTGGTCCGTTACAAAATTTCTAATCCTTCACGCGGCAGATTTCCATACCATTTTCTACACTTGGGTGTCTCCCCTAAATGGGAACTTATTCAAAATAAACTTTAGAAATGATAGAGTGAACTCAAAGTTTCACAAGTGAAGTATCAGGAAACTAGACTGCTGCAAGAAATCTTTCAGTATTTCTGACTAAAAAAAAAAAAAACCAACTTCCTCTTCCATGTTCTTCTCTGCACTATCATCCTTAAAAGATGGGAGGTGGCCAGAAGCAGTGGCTCACCCCTGTAATCTCAGCACTTTGGGAGGCCAAGGTGAGAGAATTACCTGAGTTCCAGAGGTTCGAAACCAGCCTGGACAATTTGGTGAGCCCTCATCTCTGCAATAAATCAAAAAATTAGCCAGGCATGGTGATGCACATCTGTGGTTTCAGCTACTTGGAAGGCTGAGGTAGAAGGATCACCTGAGCCCAGCAGGTCGAGGCTGCAGTGGCAGTGAGTGGGCCACAGAGGGACATTCTGACTCAAAAAAAAAAAAGATGGGAGGCAACGTGTATCCATGACAGGAATATTGGCTTAGAACGGCACCTAGAACATAGCATGTACTGAGAAAATGGGCCTGTGCTGTAATATTCAATGCTTTATTATGAAACAGGCTTTATGTCTCCTTACTTTTTATTTCATCTTCAATGTTGTCCTCACTGTTATAA
>NW_007020754.1:0-592 GCF_000164805.1 Carlito syrichta
GTTATTCTTTTATACATTGCTGAAGCAACCCTTTTTTGTCTATTAAAGTCTGACTAGACTGTTAAAAAAAAAAAAAAAAAAAAAAAAAAAAAAAAAAGTTGTTCCAGCTCCAGGAGGAGTCAACTCTGGAGGACTGAGACCTAACAGCTTTGGAAAATTGTCTTATTTGCATGTGACTGTAAATACATTTTCTCATGTTATTTTAGCTTCCGCAAAAACTGGAAGAAGCCTACAAGGATGTGGTACAACATTTATTCTTTTGCTTTTCACAGCTAGGTATGCCAGAGCAACTGAAAACCAACAACGGTCCTGCATATACATCTAAATCTTTCCAGCAATTTTACTCCTAATTTAATATTTCTCATTCCACAGAAATTCCCTACAATCCATAAGGTCAAGCCATAGTTGAAAGAGTTCACCAAACTTTAAAAAATCAATTAAGTTATGAGAGGGTGAGTTCAAGTATAGTTCTCCTCACCACATCTTGAATCACACTTTATTTGTTATTAATCATTTAAATTTGGACTCTTTCAGGCTATTCAGCTATGACTAGACACTGAGATCCAGAAGAAAGTATAAACCTCTGATAAAA
>NW_007020755.1:0-670 GCF_000164805.1 Carlito syrichta
ATACTTTTTAAAATTAAAATTGTATAGCTTTTGTTTTTAATGTCTTACCCTTGTCTGGTAGTAAATATTGTAAACATAGCACTGCACGTATTTTAAACATTATAAATTTATAGACACAGCAAACTTTTTAAAGAAAATTGCAAACATTTAAGTTTTTTATGAGTTAAATCCCTGTCTCGGATGTTATGGAACAGGGGTCATAGCGGACCCTCATGTTTAAAATTTTTACAGTTAATATTTCTTTCTTTTCTTTTCTTTCTTTCTTTCTTTCTTTCTTTCTTTCTTTCTTTCTTTCTTTCTTTCTTTCTTTCTTTCTTTCTTTTTCTCAAAAGAAACAATTCAATTTAGTAGGCAGAGTCTCACTGATAAAAGAAGGAGGATAATTATTATGGGTCCAGCTAGGCCAGTAATGAGAGTTGTTAAACATAGGTTCCAGTTGAATAGGGAATGGAATGAGGATGTATTTTTATTGTTTAAATCTTTCTTCCATTTTTGTATGCTGTTTTGAATCTTTTGAAGGGAGTTTTTAATGACTCTGGATTTATTAGCATAGAAACAACAATTTTCTCCGAGAGCTGCACAAAGTCCCCCTTGGGACATGAAGAGAACATCTAGACCTCTACGATTTTGGTGGACTATCTCTGCCAGAGAATCTACCTGATCATGGAGT
>NW_007020756.1:0-489 GCF_000164805.1 Carlito syrichta
CCTACCCAGCTGGCTATTGATCTTACTTAACTAGGTTATTTAACTAATTGCTTAACTGGCTAGCCTTATGACTTAACTAGCTAGCTACCCATCTAGGCAGCTGTCTTGCCAGATGACTTAACTCACTGACTTAACTAGCTAGCAAACTGACTTAACTAGCAGACATTACCAGCTAGCGACCAAGGTAGTCAGCGGGCTAAACTAGCTAGCTTAACTACCTAGTTACCTAGCTTGCTCTCTAGCTAGCCAGCTGACTTAACTAGCTGACTTAACTATTTAGCTAGCTGGCATAACTAGCTGTCATAGTTAGCTTCCTTCCTAGCTAGCCAGCTGATTTAACTAGCTGGAATAACTAGCTAGCCAGATAATTACACATCTGACCTAATTAGCTTTTTAACTTGCTAACCAGCTGGATAGCCAACTGAATTAATTAGTTGACTTAACTAGCTAGGCAGCTGGTTGCAGCTGACTTAACTAGCTGACTTAACC
>NW_007020757.1:0-3046 GCF_000164805.1 Carlito syrichta
TCATGACCCTGTGAACAAACACGGGCAGTTGAGAATCTGTCTACGAAGCCATGACCTGCCTCTGTGGCTGAAACTGGGGCTCGGAGACACGACCGTCGTTCACCGCCAGCCTCAAAATCGCGGGCTCGGGCAATCCTCCCACCTCAGCCATCGAAGTGGCTGAAATGATGGGCACCTTAACACCAGATCCCCTGTTCAGATGGGAGCAGAAATGGGTCTTTCCGCATTGCCGGAGCGGGCCTTCGGCTCTTGGATTGCAGCCACACTGCCGCCTCAGCCTCCCAGAGTGCTGGGATTCCAGATGTGGGTCACCACACCATGCCTTGTGGCTCGTTTTCCACGAAGGATCGAGGCTGGACATGGGGGCCCAGCCTACTTTTCCCAGTGTTTTGGGAGTCCGAGGCCAGAGGCCAGCCCAAGCCCACAGGATGAAACTCACCTGGGTACCTCAGTGAGACCTTGTCTCTACCCTCCATCGCAAATGAGCCAGGTGTTGTGGCACACGCCTGTCCTTCTGGCTCCTCAGAAGTACAGGAAAAGACTGGCCAGAGCCTGGCAGACCTAGACTGCGGTGACTGGGAGCAAGCCACCACCCTCCAGCCTGGGCAACAAAGTGAGAATTCGACTCAACGAAAAAAGGGAACACATGGAAAAAAGAAGAGCATACATTTGTGTGTGTAGTGGGGATCATCGTGAACAGAGATCATTTGGGAAGGAGTCCCCAGACATGGGCCTAGAATTCCCAATAGACGATGGATCAGTAGACAATTGAGCTGTGGCTTTGAGAGACCGAGGTAGTAGACTGCTGGATGCTGGGAGTTTGAGACCAGATGGTGCCATGTAATGAGACCTCATTGCTCCCCAAAAAGCAAGCACTGGAGTTGCACATGGTGGCACCTGCAGTCCCGGCTACATGAGATGCAGGGGCCTTCGTCCAAAGGTGTTCCATTGTGTCGCTCCCACCAACAGAACGTGCCAGTCCAGGACAGCCATCATGGCTCACTGCCGTCAGCCCCACAACCTGGGAGTCTGAGGTGGGAGGCTGTCTGAGCTCAGGGTTCGGAGACAAGCCCTGGTGAAGTGGTCAGACCTCATCTCAGCATTAGGTCCCTAAAATTGAATCAGTCGTGGTGGCCCCCAGAGTCCTACCTCCTCGTGGGCCAATATGATAGGATCACCTGAGCCCCACAGGTTGAGTCCCCTGGAGTCACGTATGTGCTGCTGCACCCCAGCCAGTCCAATGGAGACACAAGCAACAAAAAAGACGTCTCCCATGTGCATCAGGATGGACGACCACAGCTCCCCAGGCAAAGGTTCCCATGGTCTGGTGATGAAGGAGACATTGGGAGAGGAAGGGGCCCTCCCTCTACCCTAGGTCACAGACAGGGCAATTGCAACCTGGGCCAGCTGCGGCGTTGTCTGTCCACCTTGATCGCTATGTACCTGACGGCCCCCCAGCACAAGTCCGTCTGTACCATGAAATCACACACATATTGCTGTGGGGCACGAGTGTGGAGGGTTAGGCAGGCCTTCTGGCATGTGTGGCCAAAGGTGTGGGCCCTACATCCCCAGTGGTCACCTTTGAAACTTCCTGTGAATGATAGGCTGGAGTGCCCTTTCCTCTCCCATCCCTGAGGGTGACACCTCATGCTGGGTGGCAGGGGTTGTGGTGGTAGTGTTGCTGGTGATTATTTGGAGTCAGAATCCCACTCAATCGCCCAGGCCAGAGTGTAGGGGCATGCTCACAGCCACCACGAACTCCAACTGCCAGGCTAAGGCAATCCTCCCACCTTGACTCCCAGAGTGGCTGTGCCACCATGCCTGGCTAATCTTTTGATTTATTTTTGATGGCCTAGATGAGGTCTTGCCCCTGTGTCCCAGGATGATGTTGAACTCACAGTCTCAGGCAGTCCACTCGCCTGGGCCTACAGAGGACAGTGAATCCAGTCTGAGCCCCTGATACCAGTGTGTGGTTGTGGTGGTGTTGCTGGTTGGTATTATTATTCTGAGTCGGAGTCCCACTCTGTCACCTAGGCCAGAGTGCAGGAGCCCATTCTCGGCCCCCCAGCCTCCACTGGCTATGCTCCGGTGACCATCCCACCACGGTCTCCAGAGTGGCTGGAATGACAGGCATGCACCCCCAGATTAGCTCATTTTTTGGTTTCTTGTAGAGATTAGGTCACACCAAGGTGCCCGGACTGGTCTCAGACCTGGGGGCTCAGGCCATCCTCTCATCTCGACATCACAGAGTTCCAGGATGACAGGCATGAGCCTCCGCTCCTGGTCTGCACACCCTTCTCGAGGCCCCACCGTGAGGCCCGCTCCCTTCTGACCACCCAGGACCCCAGAGAGTGCAGCTGGAGTCCCCCACTGAGCCCTCCCCAGGGGGAGTGCTTGGTGCAGGGGCGTGTCTCCACTGGGGAACCCACCCTTCCACCCTACTTTTTCCCCAGGCTTGACTCTCAAACCTTCTGTAGGGGGATGGCTGGGCAACTCACGCCTTTCTCCTTGGCACTCGGGCAGGCCGAAACAGGAGAATGGCCAGAGACTGGGAGCTTGAGACCAGGCTGGAACACTTAGCAAGTCCCCACCATGACCCCAAGCAATATCCAAAAAACCATAGGTGAGGGCAGGCCTTGGTGGTAGGATCGGCTCCGGTCCAGAGTCCAATAACAGGCAGGAAGACCAGGATGTCGAACTATGGAAAGCCTGTGATCACAGCACTTTGGGAGGCTGGGCCGAGAGTATGGCTTGAGTTGGGCAGTTTGAGAGCAGCCTGGGCAACCTAGTGAGGAGAAAGAAAGAAAGAAAGAAAGAAAGAAAGAAAGAAAGAAAGAAAGAAAGAAAGAAGCCGGGCTCGGTGGCTCAGCCTGTAATCCCGTGCCTTTGGGAGGCTGAGGTGAGTGAATTTCCTGAGCCCACGGGTTTGAGACCCACCTCGGCAACTTGGCGAGACCTCATCTCTACAATAAATAATAATTAAAAAAATTAGACTGACTTGGTAGTGCACACCTGTAGCTCCAGCTACTCAAAAGGATAAGACTGA
>NW_007020758.1:0-794 GCF_000164805.1 Carlito syrichta
CAATCCTTGGGTTTCTGCTTCAGAAAGCTGTGATATCTGCATTCTCCAGTCTGTCTCTTCAATTTCTGGAGCAGTGGTTTTCCCTGCAATCTCAACTCTCTGAAGGATCTAAGAAGAGTTGCCCATTTTCCGTTTGTTCAGCTTTTTACTTATTATTAGGATAGAATGTCTACTCCAAGCTTGTTGCATGTGGTACAGGGAAACTGGAAATCACTCTCATCTTTTAAGCTCAATTCCCCTCCATAGTTGAGTAAATATGAACCATTCTGGGAGGTGGAGGAATGGGCAATGGAGAAAGCATGACCAGAAAAGAAAAGGGTGTATAGGTGTGCTCTGAATGTGAGGGTCTCAGAGACAGTGGGACATGATAAAGAGAGCCACTGGAGTGCACAGTCTGCCCTGGCCATCACTTTCTCCCTGGCTACAACAGGATGGGATTGCTTCTTAATAAATAACTAGGGAGCTCCATGGAGCTGCAGCTCTGCTTAGCTTCACTGGCATCATCAACAGTTCACTCCAGACTGGAGCTCAGGGGTCCTAACAGTCACCTTGACTTCCTCCTGGCACCCAATGAGGTACTGTTGCCTATTGGTTGAAAGTGTGGTCTCTGTGTCCAGTTCCACAATGCCACCCCATGTCTACCATGGTATCTCTGCAAAGTACTAGCCCTCTCCATGTTTCAGCTGTCTCACCTGTGCGATGGGCTTAGTAAAGAGTCGTGCCTTGTTCAGTCATAGTGAGGAGCAAGTGAGCAAATGCCTCACACAACTCAGAACAATACCTGGTCCATGGCG
>NW_007020759.1:0-806 GCF_000164805.1 Carlito syrichta
TGGGGCAGCTTCAAGCTTGCATCAGTGTACAATGTGAGTGCTTCTGCACACGACCCCACCTGTTCACTCCACAATGACTTGCACAGGTGGAATGCACACACAGGAATCATGGATGATTTTAAAAGGACATTCTGGAATTAGACAAGATTACCAAAAGCTGATTTAATTAACTTTGTGACTCAAGGTGAAAATTATTCCAAAAATATTTGCACTATTACTTTTTACTTTTCTATCTCATTTTTTAAAATGCCAAAAATTCACATAAGCATAAAGAAAGAAGAAACACTAATCAGTAGTATCCCATCATTTAATATTTTTGTCAATTCCTCTCCAGGTTTGTTCAGCATAGTCACATGGATAAATATAGAGACATAGCTATTCCAGGGGGAACCTCTCCAAAACAGGAATTCATTTATTAAAAATTATGTATTCGCCCCACTCAGTGGCTCAGCCTGTAATCCTGAGCTTTGGGAGGCCGAGGTAAGTGGATTGCCTGAGCCCGCGGGTTCGAGACCCACCCGGGCAACTTGGCAAGACCTCATCTCTACAATAAATCAAAAAATTAGCCGGGCGCGGTAGCGTACATCTGTAGTTCCAGCTACTTGGAAGACTGAGGTGGAATGATCGCCGGAGTCCAGCAGTCAAGACTGTGGTGGCCAGGAGTGGCCACTGCACTCCAGTCTGGGCAACAGAGTGAGACTCCAACTCTAAAAAAAAGTATTCATTTCCACATGTTTAAACTTCAGTCACCTTCACAGTACTTTCCATTTTCTGCAATACACCTATCGAGATGTTTTTTCCACTGT
>NW_007020760.1:0-801 GCF_000164805.1 Carlito syrichta
AACTGATTTTGAAATAATTTCAAACTTACAGAAAATTTGCAAGGATGGTATAAGTAACAACTATGCTCTTTACTCATATTCAGCAATGTTTAGCATTTTCCCACAATTATATTCTTCCTTTTTCTCTCTGTATGTGTATGCACATCACAGATACACACAAAGTTTTTTCTGAATCATTTAGGAATGGATTGCATATACCATGTGGCTTTATTTTCTGTATTTTCTAAGAATTAGGAAAATCTTTTGTGTAACTACTCTGAAGAATAACTGAAGCAAGATGATTAGATTATTAACTCTTAGCTCTAAGTTGTATTAGGAGCTGCAGTTAAACAAAGATTCTTATAGTTCACATATATACACTATCAAGTGTGTCAAGTGTTTTTAGATGCTAAACATGCTTGGATGACCTCATCCTGTGAAACGGATTCATGTTGCACTCACTTGGTACCCAGAGAACTGGCAGTTGGCAGTTTATATGCTCCAGTTATCTATTGTTGTGTAACAAATCACCCCAAAACTTTTAAAACAATGCTGAGCATTTTAGCCGTTCACAGTTTCTGTGGGTCAGGAATCTGGGAAACATTTGGATGGATGCCTGAGGTGCGGGATTTCCCATGAGGTTCTAATCAGATGGTGGCGAGAGCTGGAACTGTGGGGGCCTGAGGTAGCTCCTGCTACCTGGGTATAGTTGTCTCCTTCTCTTCTGCTCTCAGCTTCTCTGCCTCTTCTTTTCCTCTTTCTCTTTATATTTTTGGGGCTTGTCCATCTGGTCTCTCTATGTGGGCTAGTTTGAACTTCCTC
>NW_007020761.1:0-647 GCF_000164805.1 Carlito syrichta
GGACAGTGAATCAGAATCACCTGATTGCTTTTATGCAGTTTTCAGAGGCCGTCTCTTGGACATTCTGGAGCTTTCTGAACAGTCTGGAAGCAGCCTGCCCACCAGGGCATGAGCACGTATAATGGGATGTGGTGACTTAAGGGAAAGTTTCCAAAACTCTTTTCAGAGTCATGGAAGGGGTGATAGGCTTTATTTCTTGGTTTTCACTGCCTTTTGAGTAACTATAAGAATTATCCTCGGAGACGGGGCAAGATGGCGACGGCATAGGTGAACTTGTGAGATTCTCTGAACGTGAGTTCCCAAAAAGGCTATCACTTCGCTACCCCCATCCCCCAGCCCACCACCAACCGCGCTGGGGGCAGGCCCGGGAACTTCAGTCCCACGCAAGGCCAGATATTGCGCCCCCGCCCCACTGCTGCCGTTCTACTCGTGTGTGGAAGTCTCCGGTCCCAGCCCCCTCCAGATCCCTCCCCGGCTGCATTGTCTCCAGCCCGGGCACCCGGCATCAAGCCGCCGGTCACACAGGGAGGCTCTGGGCACCCGCCCCTCAGAGACGCTGGTTCCATTTCTGGCTGAAGTCCTCTGTTGGGTCCCAGTGCCACTCTCGCTGTCTAGAGCCTGCCCTTTGGAACTTTGGAAGCTCTGGA
>NW_007020762.1:0-334 GCF_000164805.1 Carlito syrichta
ATGAGAGTCTTTCTCTTGATACCCAACCAACTGGAAATTTAGGTCACCAGGAATTACCTTGGGATCTTGCTGAGAATGAAGCAGTAATTTCAGTAATGTGAGTCCTCATAAACAGAAAACTACACGACCTGTTGCTACGGAAGCATAAGGAATCTTGGTTACACGAGGCCTCCATTCCAAAAACCTACAGACCGTTTTGCTAAGAGATAACCACCATTCAGGTTTTGGAAGTAGAAATCTGGATAATGCTGGTCCTCATATACAGGAAACTGCACTGTCTATTACTAAAGGAGAATAAGGAATGTGGATTACACGTGTACTCCATCCCAATAAA
>NW_007020763.1:0-738 GCF_000164805.1 Carlito syrichta
CCAGCCTAGTTTTGTTTCAGTTTTCAGGGGAAATTGTTCCAGTTTCTGTCCATTTAGCAATATGCTAGCTGTGGTTTTATTGTAGATGGCGATTACTATCTTGAGGTATGTCCTATTAATACCTATGCGTTTGAGGGGTTTTGTCAAGAAGGGATGCTGGATTTTATCAAAAGTTTTTCTACATCTCATGATATAATCATATGGTTCTTGTTTTTATAATTGTTGATATATTTAATTACATTTATGGTCTTATGGATGTTTAACCAGCCCTGCATCCTGGAGATGAAGCCTACTTGCATGGTGGATGATTTTTGAGATGTGTTTCTGCATTCAATTTTCTAGAATCTTGTTGAGGATTTTTGCATCTATGCTCAAAATAGATATTGGCCTGCACTTCTCCTTTTTTGTTGTATCTTTACCCATTTTGGGTATCAGTGTGATGTTAGCTTCATAAAATGATTTGGGAAGAATTTAATCTTTCTCAATTTCCTAGAATACTTTCAATAGCTCCTCCTTGTATGTACTACAATAATCAAAACAGCATAGTATTGATGTAGGAACAGGCCTACAGACCAATGGGGCAGGACAGAGATTCTGGAAGCAAAGCCTCAATTTCTCAACCAATTCATCTGTGACAATGTCTTCACAACACCACTGAGAGAGGAAGCCTATTCAGTAATGTTGCTGGGGAAACTGGCTGATTATATGCAGAGATTGAAACAGGACCCCTACTTATCA
>NW_007020764.1:0-662 GCF_000164805.1 Carlito syrichta
ATATAACTTCTCTGGGTAAACCATGACTAATATAATCCACAAAATTATTTTGATTGAAATTATTTGTATTAATAAGATAGCTACAATGTCTGACTTTATAGTACCAACCAAAGTGATTACAACGTGAAAAAAACCCACAAAAATAAATTTCTAGAGATTTTCTTTCATTAAAGCATTTATTTCTCATCATAAAAAAATCTGATCTTCAGAATAAAACTGATCCCACAGTCTTCTATGTCATAAAATATTTTGTGCCACACTAAAATTTATATTTTATAATTTATATTTATATTTTAGCTATTTTGGCCCAAATTTGATTTTCAAATTCCTATTTACAAATTACTACTCTAGGTAGAATGGGCCATGTTTTATTAATGAGTAGGTCCTGATTGTACCCCACTTCTTTAAAATAGAAAATAAAAACAATTTAAATAAAAAATAAGTCCAAATCTTAACGGTGTATGAGAAAAATTATTTCTATTGCTTGCTAAAGGTTCAGCATGGGGCCTCAAATATAGCTTTTGCTCTATGGCGTCTTCCCTCCCAAGTTTCAGTTGAATACACTCTTACAGGAGCATGTCCTTTGGCTTTTAAAAAATTGAAAAAAAAAGTTAACTGTAATTCTGGCTTTTAAAACTTCAGGAATGAGCTGGGCTCAGTGG
>NW_007020765.1:0-766 GCF_000164805.1 Carlito syrichta
CTAGTTTGGTCAGTAAACAAGCAGGCAAGAAGTTAACCTTGCTAACTAGTCGACCAACTCGTTAGTCATCTAGTTAACCCAGCTAACTAGTCGGCCGAGTTGTCAGCCAACGTGTTAAACCAGCTAAGTAGTCCGCCTACTCAGCCAAAAATTTGTCACCTAGGTAACTCGTTAACCAACTAGTTAAGACAGCAAGTTAACTCGTTTACTGCGGGGGACTAACCCCTGCAAGTTTTGGCGAGTACCTTGGAAGATGTGGTGGCGTCAGCGAATCTGTTGGGACAGATATTAAAGAAAGAAAAATGGAATAGATATAAAGAGGAAGAAAGAGAAAGAAAGAAAGTGGACAACTGTTCAGTGAAATGAGCAGAAGCCATTTATTGAAAGTTACAGCAGATATTTGTCCCCAAATTTTAGACAGACAGTCTCACAAGTCTTTCACGTTAACCTGAAGCCAGGTGCAAGAGCGGCATCCCCCACCCACCAGATGTTTTGTCATGTATGAGGAAGGACAAACCCCAAGATTGTCTTATTGTTCCCTTTGCTAGTTAATGCTCTTCAAAAGCAGTGCAGCAATCCCTACTAGCCTAATGATGTTCTGATAATCAATAACTTCTAAAGCTCACTCAGTGCCCATGATGACTAACTTAAACTTATTATTGCCTTTCTATTCTAAGCTAATACTGCTTACACAATGCTATGGAAGCTCTAATTATAGCTTAAACCAATTTCCTAAGAATGTGCCCAGTCCAAAAATCATGCTTGG
>NW_007020766.1:0-1151 GCF_000164805.1 Carlito syrichta
AGTAATTCTTTATTTTTATATTTATTTATTTATTTTGCCTTGTTTTTTTTTTTTTTTTTTTGAGCTGGAGTCTCACTCTGTCGCCCAGACTGGAGTACACTGGCTGCTCCCAGCCACCACAACCTCGACCTGCTGTGCTCCGGCAATCCTTCTGCCTCAGCCTTCCGAGTAGCTGGAACTACAGGCGCTTGCTACCACGCCCGGCTGATTTTTTGATTTATTGTAGAAATGAGGTCTCGCTAAGTTGCCCAGGTGGTTCTCAAATCCACGGGCTCTGGCAATCCACTCACCTCAGCCTCCCAAAGCGCAGGATTACAGGCTGAGCCACCGAGCCTGGCTTATTTTTATTATTATTAATAATAATTTTTATAGTCCTGAGGTCTTGCTGTGCTGCCCAGGCTGGTCTCAAACTCCTGGGCTCAAGCGCTCCTCTCTCATTGG
Source organism: Carlito syrichta (assembly GCF_000164805.1). Taxonomy (NCBI): domain Eukaryota; kingdom Metazoa; phylum Chordata; class Mammalia; order Primates; family Tarsiidae; genus Carlito; species Carlito syrichta. The sequence goes on from NW_007020766.1 coordinate 442, forward strand.
CCCTCAAACCCTGGGATTACAGATGTAAGCCATTGCGCCTGGCAAGAATTATTTATATTAAACCATATCAAATAGGTGGTATGGTTTCTGTCTCCTGAATAGATCCTTGCTGATACAAGGGGTTAAGCCTTCAGAAGTCAAAGGAGGAAGTGATTTATTCTGACAATGAGGATGGAGTACAATGACTTGAACCAGACTTTGAAAGTTGACTTGGATTTTGATAGATAGAGAATGTGAGTAAAATATGAGTTTCAGGAGACACTGAGTATGGTGACCAGGCTGCAGTGCAGGATTTATCAAGGAGTGCAATCAAGGGACACAGAGGCCTAACCAGTGTGGATTTTGGTGGCATAGCAATGAACCCAGGCTTTTTCTCTGGGCAATGAAGAACCATCAAATGTGTCTGAGGAGGAGCAGAACAGGATTGAATATGTCAGAGGAGTATCAAGAAACTGCCTGAGGTCATAGCCACAGGATTGGAATAAGACTCACAAAGATGATTCTGCATTTCTGCTGAAGCTCATGCTATGGAGCAAGTAAAGACCAAGTCTGGACTAAGACTCAGACCTTGACCTTGGCCTGCTCTACCTTTCACATGCAGAGGAATGTCTCTGTCTCCTGGCACCAGGTCCTTCTGTGGGTGGAGGAGGCAGATGGTTAAGCCCTCAGATGTTCCTTGGAAGCTCAGAAGTCACATCTGGCAACCAAAT
>NW_007020767.1:0-742 GCF_000164805.1 Carlito syrichta
AGATAGCTACCTAGCTAACAAGCTGACTTAAATAGCAAGCTGCCTTGCTAGCTAGCTGACTTAACCAGCTAGATAACTAGTTAGCTTAATCATTATCTAACGTGCTAGTAGGTGACTTAATCATCTGACTTATCTCATTAGCTAATGAGCAGGCTAGCTGACTCATCCAGCTGACTTAACTCGTTTGTTATCTAGTTAGCTAGCTGACCATCCAGCTGAATTAACTCGTTAGCTAACTACCTAGCTAGCCTACTCAACCAGTTGACTCAATCCGTTTGCTAACCAGCTAGCTAGCTGACTCAACCAGCTGATCAACCCATTAGTTAACTAGCTAACTACCTGACTCAATCTGCTGATTTAAACCTTTAGCTAACTAGCTAGCTAACTGTCTTAACCAGCTGACTAAATTAGAAGCTGACCTAACTAGCTGACTTAGCTAGCTGACTTAACTATTTCACTAGCTGACTTAACTGGCTGACTTAACTAGTTAGTTAGCTGAATTAACTAAGTGAATTAAATAGTTAGCTAACTATTTAACTAGCTGAATAATGAACTGACTTAATTAATTAGCTAACTATTTAGGTAGCAGACTTAAGTAGTTGATTTAAATAATTAGCTAACTAGTGAGCAAGGTGACTTAGCTTACTTAGTTAGCTAACTAGTTATCTAGCTCACTTATCTAGCTGACTTAACTAGTTGGATAACAAAATAGCTAGCTAAATTAATAAGTTGGTTAATGAGT
>NW_007020768.1:0-622 GCF_000164805.1 Carlito syrichta
TTCTTACAGAAATAGTTCCTGGCCCGGCTCAGTGGCTCAACCTGTAATCACAGCACTTTGGGAAGCCGAGGAAAGTGGATTGCCTACGCCCGTGGGTTTGAGAACAGCGCAGGCAACTTGGTGAGACCTCGTTTCTACAATTAAATTAAAAAATAGCTGGGTGTGGTAGTTCTGTAGTTCTGGCTACTGGGAAAACTGAGGTGGAAGGATCACTGGAGCACAGCATGGTCAATGCTGGGTTGGCTGTGAGCATGTGTGCCACTGCACTCCAGCCTGGACAAAGGAGTGAGACTCCAACTCAAAAAAAAAAAAAAAAAAGAAAAGAAAAAAAAGAAAGAAAGAAAAGAAAAGAAATAGTTCCTGAGGAGCCTAGGATTTTTTTTTTTTCCCCTCTTGATTTCACAAAGGAACATCTATTGTTCCATGCACTGAAATTCTCCAGAAACTTGTTTTCCTTCAGTGATTTTTCTTAAAGGTTACAGTGAAAATTACAGTTCTCTTAATGGTTCATAAGGGACTGCACGATCACACTGCTCTTCTTTTTTATTTATTTATTTATTTATTTATTTATTTATTTATTTATTTATTTTGAGTTGGGGTCTCACTCTGTCACCCAGACTGG
>NW_007020769.1:0-508 GCF_000164805.1 Carlito syrichta
TTCCCCGCCTGGGCAGGCGAGACCTCATCTCTACAATAAATCAAAAAATTAGCTGGGCGTGGTAGCGCGTGCCTGTAATTCTGGCTACTCGGAAAGCTGAGGAGAAAGGATCGCCAGAGCCCAGCGGGTCGAGGCTGAGGTGGCCGGGAGCGGCCACTGCACTCCAGTCTGGGCGACAGTGTGAGAATCCAACTCAAAAAAAAAAAAAAAAGTCAATTAGTATTACAAAGTCGTCCTCCAATAAGTTACACAAGTTATTTTATTCTTCCATCAATACTACATGAGAGTTCCAGTCTTCCTACTCCCACACCAACTCTGTATACTATTAATTTTGTTTTATAGTTTTCCGTCCTACTGTGTAAAAAATAGTATTTTATTTCTGTTTTAATTTGTGTATCTTTAATTATGATTAAAGCTAAGCATATTCTCCTATATGTGTAAGCTATTTATACTTCTATTTATACTAACTGCATGTTCATGTCCTTTGGCAAATGTGTGGTTTTAAAAA
>NW_007020770.1:0-553 GCF_000164805.1 Carlito syrichta
ACACACACACACACACACACACACACACACACACACACACACACACACACAGTCATCCAAAGAGGAAGAAATGAAAGATTCACATTTTTAAAGATTACTAAGCTCATGTCCATAAAAGGCCAACTAGTTCACTTTTCCACAAGTGGCCTGTTGCTACCCAACTGATGAGTTTGGGTAAATAAAGAAAAAAAAGGAAATCCCAGAATAGCTTCTTCTTAAAAATAAAATATCAGCAAGGAAGCAACCCACTTCCTAAATTGCCTCACATAAGGACAAGAACTGAAGAAGTAATTTACATGTTAATTGCAAAGTGAGAATTTTGAGTTTCTGCAAAATAATTCACCTTGAAAATTCTATAAATTTAAGGTCTTTCCACCTTCTAAGGCTATTTTTTCAAGCTCAGAGGTCTCTCTCTTTTTAATTTTTTTTTTTTTAAGTTGGAGTCTCACTCTGTCACCTAGACTGGAGTGCAGTGGCCGCTCCCAGCCACCGCAGCCTCGACCTGCTGGGCTCCAGCGATCCTTCCACCTCAGCCTTCCAAGCAGCTGGAACT
>NW_007020771.1:0-477 GCF_000164805.1 Carlito syrichta
CAACCACACGAGGCGATAGAGCAAATACTCTCCTTTGGCAGACCCTCCGCGCGTCTCTCTTCTTTCTCTACGCACCCTCCTCGAGTCACGGCGCAATCCCTCCCAATTGGCGACTGCCGCGCATGCGCTCCACGGCTGGCGGCGGCGGCGGCGGCGGCGCCGACTGCGCTCCGGGACTCAGGCCGCGTGGCTGTTGGGAGCGAGTGAGCCACGTGATCATGGTGTCGCCGCGCGATCATGCGCAGAGTGGCTCAGCGCGCTCGTGACGGAACGACGAGGCGTGGGGTGCGCGACCTCGCCTACCCGGCCCGGCCCCCGCCCCTTGGCTTGCCGCTCCGCCCCCGCGGGGCGTCCCGGGCCGCTAGTCCCCTCCGCGGCGGCCGCGCGCGGCCCGGGGTCGCCGTGAGTACACGCGCGAGGCTGGCTTGGGGGGCAGCTGTCATGGGGACTGGGCGGGGCAGCCGGGCGGGAGGGGTT
>NW_007020772.1:0-602 GCF_000164805.1 Carlito syrichta
CGCATCTCTCAACTGGAGCCTGGTAACTGGACTGCTTGTTGGGCTCTTGCTCTACACCAGGTGTTTGACTTGTGTGATCTCTCTCGTTCACCTCTCACCATAACTCAGGAAGCTAGGTCTTATTACCCCCGTTTCACAGAGCAGGAGTGGGAAGCTGAAGGAGAAGAAATAACTTGTCCATGTTACAACAGCGAGTGAGAGGTGGACTGTGGATCTGGTTTGGGGGAGCCCCTACTCTGCCATGTTGCTGATGTCTTCTGCATCACTGCCCAAAGCTTTTCTCTTCAATAAAATGAGGGGATGGGGACAATAGTTCTATGGGAATAGACAGTCCTGAGAAGATTTGGAAATGTGTGTTTGAAGGTGTTTTAGCTGGAGAATGGCTGGCAGGAGCTACTGGCATTCAAAGGGCAGGACCAGGGATGCCAAACATGGTGGAGCATTGTCCCACCCAGAATTCTGAGGTCCCCCCTGGTGGCCAGCCTCCAAGATGACCCCAATCATCCTCCCCTCCTTGGATCCACATCTCAGGTAATGCTCTCTCACCTGTACTGGGGTTGGTCCTATGAGCCGAAAGGGATGATGTCATTTCTAAGACTTGG
>NW_007020773.1:0-730 GCF_000164805.1 Carlito syrichta
CATTCTCCAGGCAGAGACTTCCATTGCCCTGCCCACCTAGCAACAAACTTTGCCTCATTTCCTAAGGCCAGGTATTGCAGCGTGCAGGGAAGTTTTGGGTCCCTGCTCCCTCCAGCTCTCTCCCCGGCCTGGCACCCGGCACCGCAGGTCGCACAGGGAGGCTCTGAGCGCCCGCCCCTCAGAGACACCAGTTCCATTACTGGCTGAATACTCTGTAGGGACCCAGTGCCACTCTCGTCATTTACAGCCTGCCTTTTGGAACTTTGGAGCTCTGGAACTCCGGGTCCACCCTGGCTGAGGCACACAGCATGAGACCCCAAGCCAGAGGACCCAGACAAGCGGAGAAAAACAGACCTGCTTAAACTGCCTTGCCATTCTCTAGGCAGAGACTTCCATTGCCCTGCCCACCTAGCAACAAACTTTACCTCAGCTCCTAAGGCAACAGTGTGAAACAGGAGACAAAGCCCCACCCCTATGCTGCAACGAAAAACAAAAGGGAGAGGCTGGAATCGGAGATCACAGAAGTGACTCTAGTCTGATTGCTTATTTTGACCTATGATTTTATCATTGAAACTGTTGGTCTAGATTACGTTTGGTGTTTACCTTCTGACTTATACTGTTTCTTGATTTTTTTGGCCTGTCTCTGTGTAGCTATCAGTATGCTTTATGGAATCTTTCTTACCTGTCTTTTTTTCACTTCTTCCCAGCCCTGTGTCTCTCTCTCTCCTGA
>NW_007020774.1:0-730 GCF_000164805.1 Carlito syrichta
ACAAACCGTTGGGGGGGCCAGCCGGGTGACTCATGCCTGTCTCCTTGTCACTCCCGGGAGACCCGAGATGGGAAGATGGCCAAAGCCCAGGAACTGAGACTGCACTGGAGACCATTGCAAGCCCCAACGTTGACCCCAAGCAAAACTCAGAAAACCTTGGATGAGGGCAGACCTCGGTGGGAGGATCACCTCCAGCCCAGAGTTCAGGACTAGGCAGGAAGACCAGGATGTCTACCAAGTGAAAAACTTGTTATTGTAGCAGTTTTGGAGGCCCAGGTTGAAAGGATGGACTGATTTGGGCAGTTTGAGAGTGCCTGGGCAACTCAGTGAGGAAAGGAAAGAAAGAAAGAAAGAAAGAAAGAAAGAAAGAAAGAAAGAAAGAAAGAAAGAAAGAAAGAAAGAAAGAAACAAACAAACAAACAAAGAAACAAAGAAAGAAACAAAGAAACAAAGAAAGAAACAAAGAAAGAAAGAAAGAAAGAAAGAAGCACATTCTCCTGCAGAACTTCCGCCCCCGACCCCCACATGTGAGGGTCCCCCAAGCTCAGCACCTTCCAGTCCCAACCTCTGGTTCTCAGTTTCATCATCCCAGCACTTTGGGAGGTGGAGGCCAGCGGCCAGCCCAAGTCCCCAGGGCGAGTCCCACCTGGATACCTTGGCGAAACTCATCTCTACCCTCCATCCCAAATGACTGGGCGTGGTGGCATGTGCCTGTCATTCCAGCTCCTCA
>NW_007020775.1:0-755 GCF_000164805.1 Carlito syrichta
CAGAAACCGTAACTGGTAGGGAGACTTCAACACTCATTCTGGTGAATTGCTGGAGGCTGAGTATGGACTAATGTAAGAGTGGGCATCTCCGACGTGTTGCAGTCCTAGAGGGATCCCTACTTTTATGATTTTACCATCAGAAACCCCAACAGGTTCTCACGTTGAAGAGCCAAGAGAGATCCCCTCTTATTTCTGGCAGACAGAAGGAAAGAATCATCCTCGTGAAATTCTCCCAGAGCCTTCTCCGTGGCAAAGTCCCACTCTTATGGGAAAAAGACTTTACTAGAGCCTTACCCCTGCCGGAGAAGGGGCTTTGCTCTCACTCCAGCCCCTTCTAGACTTCCCATCTCACCAAAGGGGAAGGACGCTCTACAGCCAGAGAGACACTTGGGTCATAGCCTTGAGACACAGGCCGGCTGAAAGACTGAAATGCCAGGTCTTAAGACTTTACAGGCTCCCTCCACAACACTCACCTCAGCACCACACCAGCAGGGTCTGGTGTAATGAGAGTGGATTATGGCTGAGAAGAAGTCACAGACTCTCTCTGAGGAGGAGTACTTAGGGAAGCCCAAAGTCAGGAACAGAGCGAAATCAAGGAGGAATTTGCAGCCTGTGGCTCCCACAGCGAATATTAATCACAGCCCAATTCCTAGCCAGATTAACACGAATTCTCAATCTTAAAGCCTATTTACCTTCGTTCCCATTACTCATGGAGCATGTCCGTCTTTCAACAAAGTGTGCTAAAAGGCAAACGA
>NW_007020776.1:0-612 GCF_000164805.1 Carlito syrichta
TGTTCGCTAGCACCTCGGTAAAGGTTTTAAATATTGGTCAACTTATGCATACTGAAAACCTCAGGTCCAGAGGAGAACACACAGAGCTCATTGTGAAAAGCCCATGAGTGCTGTACAAAAGTAACAATAAATACCCACCCCCCTCCCCATCTAACCATGGAACTATGAATAAACACTGAGTCACTAACAGGGCCAGGCTTTTCTCAGTTGATTCAGTCAGCATTTCTTTGCCCTTTTATCCTAGTGCCTATGTCAGTGCCTGGTACATAGTAGGTGGTCAATAAGAAATATAAGCCCTCATTCTACACCCAATACTGGTTGTGCTTCAGTACTGGGTTGGTTTGTTGGCAGAGCTTGACCATGTCAGGATCCAGATTCATCCATGTCTCCCAAGGAGCACATGTATCCACTGGCTTGAACACTGAAGAGACCATTTGTTCACATTGTGGAGCCCTGAACAGACTGGCTGGGGAGCTGCTGGAGCTTTGTATAAGGGGTGTCACTTTGACAGTGGGAATTGTTATACTCCTTTCTGGCCTACAACTTGGGGTTGTAGGCTCCTGGTTAGTCTGGGGCTTGATAAGGGGTTTGGCCTTTACCTTCTGGCCCTGC
>NW_007020777.1:0-711 GCF_000164805.1 Carlito syrichta
CTTACTGCCTTCTGATACTACTTGCCATGTTAGTGTCATCTGATACTACTTGAGTAGTTAGTGCCGTCTGATACTACTTGCCTTATTATTGCCGTCTGATACTCCTTGCCTTAATAGTGCCTTCTGTTACTCCTTGCCTTAGTAGTGCTGTCTGATACTCCTTGATTTATTAGTGCAGTCTCATACTCCTTGCCTTAATAGTGCCGTCTGATACTTCATGCCTCAGTAGTGCTATCTGATACTCCTTGCCTTATTAGTGCCATCTGATACTGCTTGCCATATTAGTTCCATCTGATACTCCTTGCCTCATTAGTGCTGCCTGATACTCCTTGCCATCTTATTGCCGTCTGATCCTACTTGCCTTATTTTTTCTCTCTGATACTCCTTGACTTATTGCTGCTGTCTGATACTCCTTGCCTTAATAGTACCGTCTGATACCCCTTGCCTTAGTAGTGTCATCTGACACTCCTTGCCTTATTAGTGCCATCTCTTGCTCCTTGCCATATTAGTGCCATATGATACCCCTTGCCTTATTAGTTCCGTCTGATACTCCTCGTCTTATTAGTTCCGTCTGATACTCCTTGCCTTATTAGTGCCGCCAAATCTTACTTGCCTTATTAGTACCAACAGATACTATGTGCCTTATTAGTGCAGTCTGATCCTTCTTGCCTTATTAGTGCCACCTAATCCTACTTGCCTTATTATGCCAAA
>NW_007020778.1:0-711 GCF_000164805.1 Carlito syrichta
TTGATTATGGACGGGTGAAATACAAGCACAAACTATTTAAAAACTGAATGATGGAGGCCTACAGGAACATGGCAGAAAAACAAATACATACAAGTGCTGCTGGCACAGCGATTGTACCTCTGCCCCTGAGCAATCATCGGATGATATCAAATTATGAGCCCTGGAAGTCCTCGTGCCACTGCCTTGGTTCACATTGGAGGCATAATGAAAATTTTCTGGTTAATTAAGGGGAGGTTTATAAAATACTTAGGTTGTGCACACGCATGCGATTCTCGTCCTTCCACACTGGGGGCAACTCGCGTCCTTCCACACTGGGGACGGCATCCTCATGGCACTCCAGGCCTGGATACCGTGGCCTGTTCCTCTGCCCAGTATCCGAGGGAGGATCCGCTCTGCCTGCAGTGCTCAGGTTAGTGCCGTCCCCAGGCAGCCCAGGCGCTCACTCTGGCCCTCCTGTGCTTCTGGACCTTTCCTTCAGGGTTTTCCCTGGAGTCGCTCCAGGCATGTCCTCTCGCCACCTGCCTAAGCTTGTCCTGCCTGCAGCGCCATGCTCACTGCAGTCCCTGCAGCCCCATGCTCTCGGGGCACTTAAGGTGCACTATTCTAACCTGGGGTCAATGGGGGGGGATGCCTGGCCCTGCTTGGCACGATGGTGCAGGCTGTGCACCCAGGAGTTGGGGCCTTGGGAGCAGTGGGGTCGCCACAGGTAGA
>NW_007020779.1:0-994 GCF_000164805.1 Carlito syrichta
TGTGGGTCTTTCTTCCCCTTCTTACCTGGTGATACCCAACCAAAAGCCTGGTGTGCCCATATCAGCTTTGCTGTACCATGCCCATGCTTCTCCTTTGTATATTCTTTTCCACTCTGGTCTGTCTGTAGCCTTGTATTTCCATAGTCTTATGTTCCCATTCCTTCAAGGCAATGTAAGTGCTCCCACGTAAGTGCTCCTCTGGTCCTCTGAAACTGTTCCTTTTAACCTCATGCAAATAAACATTCTTGATTAAAAATATATGTTCCTGCCGGGCACGATGGCTCATGCCTGTAATCTCAGCACTTTGGGAAGTGGAGGCGAGAGGATTGCCTGAGCCCAGGTATTCAAGACCAGCCTGGGCAACTTGGTGGGATTTCTTCTCTACAATAAATCAAAAAATCAACTGGGCGTGGTGGCACATGCCTGTGGTCCAGCTACTTGGAAGACTGAGGAGTAAGGATTGCCTGAGCCCAGCAGGTTGAGGCTGCAGTGGCTGTGAGCATGCCACTGCCCTCCAACCTGGGAGTCAGAGAGAGACGCCAATTCACAATATCTAAATCTCCCAAAGTCACCTTTTTCTCATTCTGTTCTCATAATTCATAGTAACCTGATGAGCTTGAATTTTACTCTTTTTTTTTAAGAGTTTGAGGCTTCTCTGTTACTCAGATTGGAGTGCAATGGAGCAATCGCAGTTCACTATAGCCTTAATGTTCTGGGCTCAAGCAATCCTCCTGCCTCAGACTCCCAAGTAACTGAGACTACAGGTGTGCAACACCACATTTGGCTATTTAAAAAATTTTTTGTAGCGATGTGGTCTCACTACATTGCCCAGGCTGGTCCCAAACTGTTGGACTCAAGCAATTCTCTTGCCTTGGCCTCCCAAAGTGCTGGCATTACAGGTGTGAGCCATTTTGCCCAGCCTGTTTTTATTTTTTTAGAGATAGGGATTCACTATGTTGCCCAAGCTGGCCTTGAACCCCTGGCCTCAAGTGAG
>NW_007020779.1:2229-3109 GCF_000164805.1 Carlito syrichta
CAGTCACTAAAGAAAACTGATAAAGACTCAAGTTCATCTAGCTTCTAGTCTGAAATAACTGTGTATTTGAAAGAATGTTGATTGCTCTGTTTAAGGCACATTGAGTGACCAGGAACAAACCTATTTTATATGACTCCAGTAAAAGGGAGCTTATTACAATCTTCTCTGGGATGTTAAAAAAGTTGGCAACCTGTTTTTTACAGTGATTAATTATTCTGTTGGACAGCAGGGGACACCAAGATGATCACTCCCTGTCCCTCTGGCCTCGTGACTCTGTGTGGTATACAATGTTGACTTTGGTACGTGGGGAAATAGTATTTGTCAAGGTGGCAAATCACATTCTTTGCAGAATTCTTGCTCAGGAGAAGCTGTTTTCTCAGTGGGGTTCTTGGGACTTGAAACCTTGAATGCAAACCCATCCATGTCTTATCTCCTGCTGAGGGCACAGGTCAACAAAAACGTAGGTCTAAAAGCTAGGATTCCAGTCCAGAGCTAGCAGAGAACAAGAAAGGTAGATAGCTCAAGTCAGGCTGAGTATCCAGAATCAGGGAAGACCTAGAAAACTCATGATCAAATAGCAGAAGAGCAGCCAAACAGATAACTGGACTTTCAAGTAGGTGGAAAGTATAGTTAAAGGCAGGGCAAACATAATAGATCAAAAGTCACATGGAGTAAATGCAATAGGGTATGCAGGAGTCAGCCCTGGAATGGAATAAGGACATTCATGGAATAACTGGTGAAATCTGAATAAAGTCTGCAAGTTCATTATCATACTGTATCAATGTTAATTTCTTAGTCTTGATAAGTGTTCCATGGAGATGTAAGAGGTTAACATTAGGGGAAACTAGGTGTTGGGTATATGTGACTTCTCTGTACTATC
>NW_007020780.1:0-1218 GCF_000164805.1 Carlito syrichta
GAGTAACAGACGGCACTATCAAGGTAAGGAGTATCAGATGGCAATAATAAGGCAAGTAGTATCAGACAGCACTATTAAGGTAGGTAGTATCAGATGGCAATAACAAGGCAAGTAGTATCAGACGGCAATAACAACGCAAGTAGTATCAAACGGCACTAACAAGACAGTATCAGACGGCTGTAATAAGGCAAGTATTATAAAATGGCACTAACAAGGCAAGTAGTATCAGACAACACTAAGAAGGCAAGTAGCATCAGACGACATACAGAAGGCAAGTAGTATCAGACGACAGAAAGAAGGCAAGTAGTATCAGACGACACTAAGAAGGCAAGTAGTGTCAGACGACACTAGCATGGCAAGTAGTATCAGAGGGCCCTAACAAGGCAAGTAGTGTCAGACTGCACTAACAAGGCGAGTAGTATCCGACAGCACTAAGAAGGCAATTAATATCGGATGGCACAAAGAAGTCAATAGAATCAGGCAACACTAATAAGGCAAGTAGTATCAGACGGCACTAAGAAGGCAAGTAGTATCAGACGGCATTAAGAAGGCACGTAGTATATGTTGGTACTAATAAGGCAAGTAGGATTTGGAGGCACTAACAAGGCAAGGAGTATCAGACAGCAGTATAAAGGCAAGTAGTATCAGATGGCATTAACAAGAGAAGTAGTATCAGGCGGCTCTAACAACGCATGTAATTTCAGACAGCAAAAACACGGCAAGTAGTATCACACGGCACCAATAATGCAAGTGTTACAGACGACATAAAGAAGGCAAGTAATATCAGATGAAGCAAAGAAGACAAGTAGCATCAGACGACACAAGTAAGGCAAGTAGTATCAGACGACACTAAGAAGGCAAGTAGTATCAGACGACACTAAGAAGGCAAGTAGTATCAGATGACACTAGGAAGGCAAGTAGTATCAGACGACAGTAAGGCAAGTAGTATCAGACGACACTAACAAGGCAAATAGTATCAGATGACACTAAGAAGGCACGTAGAATCAGACAACACTAAGAAGTCTCGCAGTATCAGGTGACACTAATAAGGCACGTAATATCAGATGACACTAATAAGGCATGAAGTATCACATGACAATAAAAAGGCACATAGTGTCACAAGACACAAATATGGCACGTAGTATAACATGGCACTAATAAGACATGTAGTATCACACGACCCTAATGAGGCACATAGTATCACACGACACTAATATG
>NW_007020781.1:0-605 GCF_000164805.1 Carlito syrichta
CCCTAGCAATTTCACAGTGACTGGGCTTGAACCTTAGCAATTTCCGGGACACAGAAGTCAAGTACCATTTTCTTTTCCTTTTTCTTTTTTTGTTAAATCAACAAACCCTCCCCAGGAAAAAAATGCTGGGAGAGACTATCTAAGTGGGGCTCATGAGAAGGCAGTCAAGCACCTGGTGCAACAGTTGGTGCTGCAGCTCCTCTACTTTATCCCCAGCTCTTCCCAGGTTGCAGAAGCTGAGTGCCATTGTTTTTTGTTTGGTTGGTTTTTTGTTTTTTCAAAGTTTTCCTTTGAAAAGTGGTGGGGCAGGGCTCGGTGGCTCAGCCTGTAATCCCGTGCCTTTGGGAGGCTGAGGTGAGTGGATTGCCTGAGCCCGCGGGTTCGAGACCCGCCTGGACAACTTGGCCAGACCTCATCTCTACAATAAATCAAAAATTAGCTGGGCGTGATAGCGCGTGACTGTAGTTCCAGCTACTTGGAAGGCTGAGGTGGAAGGATCGCAGGAGCCCAGCAGGTGAGGCTGCGGTGGCCAGGAGCGGCCACTGCACTCCAGTCTGGGCAAAGAGTGAGACTCCAACTCAAAAAAAAAAAAAAAGAAAAAAAAA
>NW_007020782.1:0-601 GCF_000164805.1 Carlito syrichta
CTATCATTTAGCTTGCTGACTTATCAAGCTGACTTATCTATCTAGCTAGCTGACATATCTAGCTGAATTAACTAGCTAGCTACCTATCTATCCAGCATACTTAACTAGCTGAAATAACGAGCGAGCCTGTTGTCTACACATCTGATGTAACTAGTTTTTAATAGCTAGCCAGCTGACTAGACAACTGACTTAATGAGATGACTTAACTAGATAGCCAGCTGGTTAGCCAGCTAACTAAACTAGCTGACTTTAGTAGCTGGCCAGCTGGCTAGCCAGCTGACTTAATTACCTAGCTACCTAGCTAGCCTGCAGCCTACCCAGCTAACTTAACTACCTGACAATGAAGTAGCCAGCTGTCTAGCCAACAGACTTAGCTAGCTACCTACCTAGTGAGACAGCTGGAAAGCCAGGTGACTTAACTAGGTGACATAACAAGATAGCCTCATGGCTAGCCAGCTCACTTAACTAGATACCTACCTACAGAGACCACTGACTTCCCAGTTGAGTTAACTACCTAACTACCTAGCTAACATGCTGGCAAGAAAGCTGACTTAACTGCATGACTTAACTAGCTAGCCAGCTGTCTTGTCAGCTGATTTGA
>NW_007020783.1:0-738 GCF_000164805.1 Carlito syrichta
CAAGTCGGCTCACTCACCAGCAGACTAGTTGATTCAGCTCACTTGCCTCACTCACAGGCTGACTAGTTAAGTCAGCTACTGGTCAGCCTACTAGCCGGCCAACTAGTGGATTCAACTAACCAATTGGCTGACTAATCGGCCAAATTGTCAGTTGATATGTTAGCTCAGCTAACTAGTCAGCCAACCTAGTTAGGACAGCTAATTAATTTGCCAACAATTTGGTGGATTAGGTAGTTCAGCAAACCAGTATGACAACGTGTTATCCGAGCTAACTAGTGGGCCAACTCGTCAGTCAACTAGTTGACCAAGCAAACTAGTCATTCTGACTAATCAGCCAACTTGATAAGCCAGCTAACAAGTCGGCCAAGTAGTCAGCCAATGTGTTAAACCAGCTAGCATGTCGGCCGACTACTCAGCCAACATTTTATGTCACCTAGTTAACTAGTTAACCAACTAGTTAAGTCAACTAATTTTCTCATTTACCAACTAGATAAAACAGTTAGCTAATTCATTAACCAACTCGTTAAATCAGCTAACTATCTCGTTAGCCAACTAGTTAAGTCAGTGAACTAAGTTTGCTGGCTAAATGGCTGGCAAGCTAAGAAAGCTAGCTAAGTCAGCTAGCTCACTAATTAGCTAGCTATTTAAGTCAGCTACTTTAGTCTGCTACCTAGCTTGTTAGCTAATTACTTAAGTCAACTAGTTATTCAGCTAGTTAAATAGTTAGCTACATATTTA
>NW_007020784.1:0-339 GCF_000164805.1 Carlito syrichta
ACCACATATATATATATATATATATATATATATATATATATATATATATATATATATACACACACATATATGTATACTTGTATGTATACATATAAAACTGTATATAAATTGATTCAGTAGGGAAGTATCATAAGCAATCATAGTTTTATATTTGACATGGGATCATTTGAAGCACTATAAAAATCATCACCATTCTTTTGTGTTTGCTGCGTGTTTCTATTGATATTCCATTAAAATAACTTTGCATTTAAACTTTTTGTTAATAGGACGGTGAATGACAAAGTTTATGAGAATTGATAAATATAGAATGGCTTCCTTAGATATTTTTCACAGGTATCT
>NW_007020785.1:0-693 GCF_000164805.1 Carlito syrichta
CAGGCATGAGCCACCATGCCTGGCTGGAACTGCTTTTTATCTTGAAAGTGTGGTGATGGCAAGATTATACATTTGGCAAGACTATGCATTTGTCAAGACTTGAAAAACAAAAAGACTTTCATTGCACATTGGAAAACAAACGATGAAAATAAAACTTAACAAGCTATTAAAAAATGCAAATGAATCTATTCTGAGTTAAAAAAACAATTGACAAACATATCAGAAATATCTTGAGGCTGGACTCAGTGGCTCAGCCTGTAATCCCGCACCTTTGGGAGGCTGAGGTGAGTGGATTGCCTGAGCCTGTGGGTTCGAGATTCGCCTGGGCAGTGAGACCTCATCTCTACAATAAATCAAAAAATCAGCCAGGCGTGATAGCTCATGCTTGTAATTCCGGCTACTTGGATGGCTGAGGTGGAAGGATCGCCGGAGCCCAGCAGTTCGAGGCTACAGTGTCCAGGAGTGGCCACTGCACTCCATTCTGGGTGACAGAGTGAGACTCCAACTCAAGAAAAACAACAACATAAAATATTCATAAAAAAAGTAGAGAAAGAGAAGAAAGAGAGAAGATTCACCTCCCCAGGTGGAGAAGGGGGGCCAAAGACAGGAAGCATGGCAACAGCCATAGCTCAAAGAGCACATGTCTACCCCAGAGTCTAGCAAGGCAGTGGTTCACTGGTTGCTTGTGGTTGA
>NW_007020786.1:0-627 GCF_000164805.1 Carlito syrichta
TCATAAGGGAGAGCCAGTCATTAGGAAAACCATGACAGAAGGTGATCCATTGCAGGGGCACCCAAATGGAGAAAAACAAGTCACTGGGGCAACAAATATGAAAGAGGCCCAGTAATTGGAGCACCTCATATGAAGAAGCCCAATCATTGACACACTCTTCACAGAGGAGGGCCATACACTAGAGCACTCATTATGAAGAGATGCACACATAGCAGAAGATTAGTCACTTGGGCACCAATTTTGGTGAAATTCTGATGCTAGGACACCTATCACAAGAGGGTTGTCACTGGAGATGCATCACAGAGGATGGCCAGTCATCGAAGCACCAGTCACAGAGTAGGACCAGTCACTGTGGCACCAAAAATGGAGGAAGCAATGTCACTGAACCATCTATCACGGAGGAAGGCTAGCCATTGGGGAACCCATCATCTATGAATTCCAGTCACTCTGGCACCGTTTGCAGAGTAGACTTAGTCACTGTTGCACACATTATGGATGAGACCCTGTGACTAGGACACCCATTACAAAAAAGGGTCAGTCACTATAACACCCATTATGGTGGAGGCCTAGAAAGTGGAGTATGGACTGCCCATTAACGAAGATGACTAGTCACTGGGACAAACTTTA
>NW_007020786.1:647-1721 GCF_000164805.1 Carlito syrichta
TCATAGAGGAGGCCCTGTCACTGGGGCATACATAATGGAGGGCTTTCAGTCAAAGTTATTTCCATCACAAGAGAGGACCAGTACTGGGGAAAACGCTATGGAGGAGGCCAAGTAACTGGGACATCAATCACGGAGGGAGACCGGTCACTGAGTCACCTATCATTAAGAAGGACCAGTATCTTCATATAGAGGCATCCTTCAAAGCAGAGGTCCTGTCACTAGAAAACCCATAATGGAAATACTCATCACAATAGAAAACATCAGAGAAGAGAGAGGGTCACTGGCTGCCTGTCACAGAGGAGGACTATTGACTAGGACATCTACTATGGAAAAGGGCCAGTAATATGAGCACCAATCACAGGGAAGATTTACTCACTGGGGCTCACATTTTAGAAGAGGTCCATTCACTCAAACATCCATCATAGTGGAATGACAGTCACTAGGGTGTATTTTAAAGATGAGGGCCAGTCACTGAGGCAATCACAGTAGAAAAAACTTAATGGCAGAGAAGAGTCAGTCATGGGGACAACCATCACAGAGGATAGATAGCCATTGGGACACATGTCACAGATGAGAACCAGTTCCTGGGGCAAGCATCAGAGAGGACAGATAGTCAAAGGGATCACCCATCAAAGAGGAGGCCCAGTCACTGAGGAACACATTATGGAGAAGCCACATTCACTGAGACATCTATCCCAAAGGAGGTTCAGTCACTTTGCCACCAATTACAGATAGGACCTTGCCACTAGGAAAGACATAACAGACGAGGGTAGTAACTGGTGCACCATTTTTGAAAAGAACCAGTTACTAGGACACCCATCACAAAAGCACATTATTCTCTCGGACATCAATTACAGTGGAGGGCCATTCACTGTGGCTCCAATAACAGAAGTCCTGTACTGCAACCCCCATTATGGAGGAAGATCAGTCACTTCAACACCCATCATAGAGGTTGGCTAATAACTGGGGGCAACCATAATGGGGAACAAATAAATGTGGCAATGGTCACAGATGAGGGCCAGTCACTGGGGCAGTCATTATGGAGATGCCCGATCATTGTGACACCCATCACTA
>NW_007020786.1:1857-65519 GCF_000164805.1 Carlito syrichta
GACCATTCACTGGGGTACAAATCATTGAAGAGGCCCAGACCCTGGAAGACCAATTATGGAGGAGAATCAGTTACTGTGAAACTCATCACAGAGGAGTCCTAGTCTCTGGATCACTCATCATAGAGTATAATCACTGAGGCATCCATCACAGAGGAGGGTTAGACACTGATACAACTGTAACAAAAGACAACCAGTTATTGGTGCACCAATCACAAAGAAAAGCTTATCACTTTGGCACTCATCACAGAAAAGGGGCTGTCACTAGGACTCCCATAACAGAGAAAGGCCTGTCAAGGGACCACCAAAGACAAAAGAAGGTTACTTGTTGAAACATCCCACAGAGGGCATGACACTATGGCACCAATATAGAGGAGGGCCAGATACTGGAGTACCCATTATGGAGGAGGACCACTCACTGGTACAACCATCACAAAGGAGGATCAGTCATCGGAGAACTCATCACTGAGGAGGCCAGTCACAGGGAAATCCATCACAAAGAAGTCTTTTCACTAGGACACCCAATCTAGAGGAGACCCAGTTACAGGGTCACCCTTAGACAGAAGGGGTAGACAGTAGGGCACACTTTATTAAGGAGGGTCAGAGACAGTCAGTGTGGAACCCATTGTGGAGGAGGGTTTGTCACTGACACACCCATAATGTAGGAGACCCAGTCACTGAGAGTGATCACGGAAGAAAGCTAGTCTCTGGGCACAGAACACAGAGCAGGATCAGTCACAGGGACATATTGAAAGAGGAGGGTCAGTCAATTGGGCACAAATCACAGAGGCCCGTCAGTCATTGGGACACCTAACACAGAGGAGGTGTAGTCACAGGGCGCTCACCACACAGGAGTGCCAGTCACTGGATAACCGTGGCAGAAAGGGCCAGTCAATGGGGTACTCATCACCTTGGAGGGCCACTCACTGGGACAGTCATCAAAGAGGAGGTACAGTCAGTGAGGAACCATAACAAAGGGGGGACATTCACAAAGTCATACAACAAAGTTCAGGGCTTTTCACTGGGACTCCCAAAACAGAGGAGGAATTTTCACTATGGCACCCATCACAGAGGAGGTCCAGTAACTGGTAAGCCCATTATAGAGGAGGGTCAGTAAGTGGGACTCCATTTACAGTGAATGGCAAGAAAGTGGTACTGCCATTTAGAGAAGGGTCAGTCATTGGATCACCACTCAAAGAGAAGTCACAGCTATGGGACACACATAATGGAAGAGGGCCAGTTACTGGAACAACAATATGGAGAAGGTCCAGTCACTGGGGCACTGATAACATAGGAAGGTTAGTCATTGGGATACCCATCACTGTGGATTGTAAGTCACTGGGAAGCCAATTATGAAGAGGGCTAGTCACTGGGACAACTATCAAAAACAAGGGAGAATCACTGGGGCACCAATTCCAGCACAAATTAGGGACAAAGGATACCGATCACACAGGAAGGTTGGTCAATTGGGAACCTATCACGAGAAGAAGCAGTCACTGGGGCACCTATCTAGTGCAGAGCAAGTCACTATGGCAACCATCACCAAGTAGGGACAGTCACAAAAGCAGATGTAGAAGAGAAAAGCTAGTCACTGGGACATGCATCACAGAAGACAGCATGTAATTGTGGCACCCATCAATGAAGAAGGCCAGCCATTTGGAGAAAAAAATCATAAAGAAATTCTAGTCACTAGAATATCCATTACGGAATAGGGTCAGTTAATGAGACACTCATCACAGATGAAGGCCAGTAACTGGGACAGCTAGCACTGAAGTGGGCCAGTCACCAGGGCATCCATCACAGAGAGGGTACAGTCACTACAACACTCATCATAGAGTAGGAACAGTCACTGGGCACTGGGGTATCCATAATAGAGGGAGGCTAATCACAGGGGACCCATCACAAAGAAGGTCTAGTGACTGAGAAATTCACACATGAGGGTTTGCCATTGTGTCTCCAGTAACAGAAGAGGGCAGTCAAAAAGGCACCCATTATGGAGGAGAGTCAGTCAATTACATTACCATCACAGAAGAAGGCCAATAACAGGGCACCTTTCACTAAAGGTACCAGTAACTGGGTCACCCATCACAAAGGATGACTTCTCACTGGGGCACACTTTATGGAGGAGTCCTTTTTACTGGGGGATTCATCACATAGAAGAGCTACTCAATAAGGTATCCACTATGTAGGAGGCTTAGTGATTGGGGACCCAAATTTGAGGAGAGTCAGTCACTAGGACACCAGTCACAGAGGAGTTCCAGTCAGTGGAGCACCTATTATGAAAGAAACTCAATCACTTGGACACCAATCACAGAAGAGGGGAAGTCATTGGGGCCCAATCGCAGAGAATCCCAGTCACTGGGCATCCATCACATAGGATAACCAGTCACTGAGGCACCCTTCAGAGGAAAGTCATTCTTTGGGACAACTATCACAGAAGCTGACCTGTTACTGGGACACCCATCACAGAAGAGGGTAAATCACTGTGACACACATCACAGGCAAAGGCCAGTAACTGAGGGCCCCAGCACATATGAGGACAAACACTGCACTACCACTTAGGAGGGGCTAAGTCACCAGTGCTCAGATCAGAGAGGAAGGCCAGTTCCTGGGGAAGAAAAAAAGGAGAAGGCATAATCAGTGTAGCTCCCATCACAAAGAAGAATCAGTCACTAGGGTATTTATCACAGGGAAGAGTCAGTCACTGGGTCACCCAATAGAAAGAAAAGTCAGTCACTGGTAACGCATCAAAAAGGTGAGCTACCATTGGACATCAAATATGGAGCTATCCCTTTCCTGGGACATCAATCACAGATGTGGTGTAGTCACTGGGACACCTAATTTGGAGTAACTGGGGCACAAATCACAATGGAGACCCAGTTAATGGAACACTTATTTTGGAAGTGACGCAGTCACTGAGACACCCATCACAGAGCAGAGCAGGTTTCTTTATGGAACTCATTATGGAGGAGAGTCAGAAACTGGGTCTCTCATCACAGAGGTGGAATAGTCACTGGTCCACTTATTTTGAAAGAGACCCAGTTAGTATGACATTCATAATAGAAGAGGGCTTGTCACTATGGAACCCATAACAAAAGATGGTACATCATTGGAGCTCCAATCTCAGAGGAGGAAGAGTCCCTGGGAAACCTACTTTGGAGGAGACCCAATCACTGTGACACACGTAGAAGATGAAATCTAGTCATTGGGGCACTAATCACATATGAAGGCCAATCACTGGAGCACCAATTACAGGGGAGGCGCAGTCACCGTCACCATCACACATTATGAAGGAAGATCAGTCACAGGTGTACCCATCACTACGTGAGGGCCAGTCATACGGGCACTCATCACAAAAGTAGGCCATTTATTGAGCCACTTATTATGCAGGTAGTCCAGTTACCAGTATATTCATCACAGAGGAGACTAGTCACGAGGGCACATTTAAATGAGAAGTGCCAGTCACTAAGGCACAAGTAACACAAAAGGCACTGTTATGGGAGCACTCATACTTGAAGAGGTTTAATAAATACTATACCCATTATATAGGAAACTCAGAAACTGGGGAAGCAATCGCCAAGGAAAGCTATTCACTCTGGCAACCAATTAGAGGATGATTAGTTGCTGGAGTATTATTCACAGAGGACAGCCAGTCACAGGGGCACCCAATACAAAGTAAGGCCAGTAACTGAGGCACCCATTATAGAGCAGGTTCAGATCACTGGCACAACCATCACAGAGGAGAGCTAGTTATAGGCACACTCATCACAGAGGAGTTCTAGTCACTAAGAAACCAATTATGGAAGCAACCCAGTTACATGAATACCCATCATAAAGAGGGACTAGTCACTGTGGCACCAAATATGGAGAAGGGCAGGTTCACTGGAGCACCAATTACAGAAGAGGTCTAATCAATGGATAACCCATTATGGAGAAGGCCTAGGCACAGGATATCTATACAGAGGAAGGAGAGTACTGGGACACCCATTAAGGAGGAGACCCTGTCACTATGACGCCCATCACATAGGAGGAATAGTCACTGGGTCACCTGGAATGCAGGAGGCATAGTAAGTCAGATACGTATCACAGAAGAGGGCTAGTCAGTGGGACAAACTTTATGGAAGAGGGTCCAACACTGGACCACCTACAGCTGAGGGCTATTCACCTAATATGGAGCAGACATAGTAAATGGGACACCTATTACAGAAGAGAGCAACTCACTGAGACAACTGTTATGGAGTAGTGCCAATCACTGGGGCACCAATATGTATTAGACCCAGTCACTGAGGCACCACACATAGAGGAAAGTCAATCTTTGGGACACCCGTGACAGAAGAGGACAAGTTACTGGGGCAACAGTTTTGAAGGAGGGCTAACCACTGGGCCAATCAGCACAGATGAAGACCAGTCACAGTGGCACCCATCACACTGGAGGGCCTGTTATTATGACACCCATCAAAGTTGGGGGCATTCACTGGTCCACCCATCACACAGCAAGGTTGGCCACTGGGTCAACCAGTATGGAGGATGATCAATCACTGGAGCACCAATAAGGAAATGACCCAGAAACTGTGGCACCCATCACAGTGGAGGCCCAGTCACAAAGGCATTTATCACAGTTAATGGCTTTTCACTGGGAGACCCATCTCAGACTGGTTCTTGTCACTTTGGTACTCATCACAGAGTAAAAGCAAACACCAGTGCATCAATCATGGTGAAGGACCAGTCACTGGGTCTCCTTTTACAGATAAGGACCAGTTACTGGTGTACTAATCTCAGAGGAGGCCCAATCACTGGGACACTCATAATGGAGAAATGTCAGACACTGGACACCCATTATAGCGGATGTCTAGTCACGGGGACACTGATCACAGTTTAGGATCAGCCACTTGGGCCCCCATCTCGAATACAGGCCAGTCATGAGGGCAAAAATCACAGAGAATGGCTAGTCACCAGGGCATCCAATATGGATGAAAGTCAGTCACTGGGCACTGATCTCAGTCATTCACTGGGGCACCCTACACAGTGGAAAACAACTTACAGGGACACATATTATAGAAGGAGTTCAGGCACTGAGGCGCCACTCACAAAAAGTTACTCACTGGGGCACCTATCTGAAAGGAGAGTCAATCACTGGGAAAACTATCAGAGAGGAGAATATTCACTGGGGCACTATCAAAAAATAGAGCCAATCACTGGGTCACACATAACAAATGTGGGCCAGTCACCATGGTATCCGTCACAGAGGAGGCTGAATCACTGAGATACCCATTAGGAGAGGCTTTCCTTGGGGCTTTGACCACATAGAAGGGTCTTTAAATGGGGAAGCCATTACAGAGGAGTTAATGTCAGTATGGTATGCAATATAGAGGATCTCTTGTCATTGGAGCCTCTATCACAGTGGAGGCACAGTCACTAAGGCACCTATAGCAGTGAAGAATCAGACAGTGAGGCAACCATCACAGAGAATAGCCATTCATTGTGGCATGCAACATATATGTGCTCACCCTTTAGGTGGGGCTTAGTCACTGGTGTTCTGATCAGAGGAGGTTCAGTAACTGAGGAACCCATCACAAGCGAGGATCAGTCACTGTAGATTTTTTACAAAGAATGTTCCATCACTAAAGCACTAATCAAAGTGGAGAGACAGTCACTGGTTAACACATCACAGAGGAAAACTTGTCACTGGGCATCCAACCATGTGGACTATCTGAAACTTAAGGTAAATAACTGAGACACACATCACAGAGTAGGGTCAGTCACTGGGGAACCCATTAGGAGTAACTCATTCACTAGGGGAAAGATCATAGAGATCTTTCACCTGGGGAGCCATCACACAGGAGGATAAGTCAGTATGGTATTTATCATAAGAAAGTGCTTGCCTCTTTTCACAGAGAAGCACCAGTCATTGAGGCACCCATCACAAGAGAAGGCCAGTCACTGTGGAATACATCTCAGATGAGGGCCAGGAATTTGAGTAACGATTAAAAGAGGATCATTCACTGGGGCTTCATTCACAAAGGAGGACCAGTCACTGGGGCAGCCATTAAAGAGGAGGCAGGGGTATTGGATTACCCGTCACAAAGGAGGATCAGTCACTCTAGCATTTTTCACAGATGAAAATGGGCACCCACTGGGCACCCATTATAGAAGAGGCCCTTTCACTGGAGAATTTATCACAGAAGGGAGCCAATCATTGGGATACATATTACTAAAATAAAGCCATAACTGAAGCAGCCATCAGAGAGGACGACCAGTCACTGAAGTACCCATTAGGAGGATGCCCAGTCACTGGGGCACACATCACACAGGAGGTCTAGTCCTTTGGGCACCCATCATAGAGGTGAGGCAGTCACTGGGCCACCCATCATAGATAGTCACTGAGTCACATATAACTCAGAGGTGCACACACTGAGAAATCAATCACAGAGGTGGACCATTCACTGGGGCACCTATCACACAAGAAGGCCACTAACTGGGGCTTCCATCATAGAGGGGACAGAATCAGTGTTGTAACCATCATGGAAGGTGATCAATCCCTGTGGCATTTTTTTTTTTTTAAAGAGGAGAACCAGTGACTGTGGCACCCATTAGAAGGTGTCTTTGTCACTAAGTCATGTACAAGAGAAGAGAGCTTGTCACTGGGACATGTATCACATAGGAGGGCTTGTCACTGGTAAATCAATTATGGAAGAGGTCAAGTTCCTGGAACATCCATCACAGAGGAAGGCTAGCAACTGGGATCCCGATTGGAGAAGGACCAGACACCAAGGCACTAATCACAGAAGAAGCCCAGTAAATGAATGACATATTAAGGAGGAAGTCCAGGCACTGGGACACCCATTACACAGGAGTGCAAATCACTGGTCATTCATTATGGAGGAGGCACAGAAACTGGAGCACCCATCAGGAAGGATGACTAGGGCACCACTGGGCACCAATATTAAAGGAGGTCCAGTTACTAGGAAATTGATCATAGAAACAGACTGGTCATTACAACTTTCATCACAGAGAATGGCTTATAATTGGGGCACCAACCACAAGGGAGACACAGGAATTGGGGAACATATTATAGAGGAAGTCTAGCCACTGGGACACTCATAAAAATGTCTATCCACTGGGACTCCCATTATAGAGAAGGGTCAGTAAGAGGCATAACCATCACATATGTATCACAGTCACTGGGAACCCATAATAGAGGAGGGCCAGTCAGGAGTCATCAATATGGAGGATGTCTAATCACTGGAGCACAAATCATAGAGGAAGATCAGTCACTAGGACACCCAACACAAAGGAAGACAAGTCATGGGGGCAGCAATTTTGATGAAGGGCTAGTTACTGGCACAAACATCCTGAAGGAGAGTCACAGGGCACGTATCACAGAAAAGTGCCAGTCACTAAGGTGCCCATAACAAAATAGAACCAATAGAAAAGGTAGGCATCTTAGAGGAGGGCTACTCACTGGAAGACCCATCACAGAAAACGGCTTGTCACTTTGGCATCCATCTCAGAAGAGGACTACTCACTGGGACACAATCATGAAGAAAGGTCAGAATCTGGGACTCACACACCAGAGAATAGCCAGTCACTGGACACACATCACACTGGAGGGCCAATCATGTGGACACCCATTACAAAGGAGGGCTAAACACTGGGACACCCATTAATGAGGAGGGCCATTTAGTGGGAAAACAATCACAGAGAAGGGCTATTCACTGGGGCAACCATTTTGGAAGAGACCTAGTCACTGGGCCACCAGTCACTGTTGAGGTCCAGTCACTGGGGCAACCTTAAGGGAGGAGGGTCAGGCACTTGGGCACCCATTATGGAGTAGGTCTAATCAATGTGCTAACCATCACAGGAAAGAGCCATTTACTGGGACACTCACCCCAGAGGAGACCCTGACATTTGGGCACACATCACAGAGGAAGGCTAGTCATTATGGCAACCATTATGGATGAAAGCCCATCACTGGGACACCAATCACAGAGAACGGCCAGTCACTGGGACACTCCTCAAAGAAGTAGGCCAGTCACTGGGGCACACATCACACAGGATGATCAGTCACTGGAGCACCCATTACAGTTAAGTACCACTTACTAGGACTCATATTATAGAGGATGGCCAGGTACTGGGAGACCCATCACACATGAAACCTAATCACTGGGGAACCATTCAGAAACAAGAGTCAGTCAACAGGGCAACCATTAGAAAGAAGAATCAATCACGGAGTCACCCATAACAGAGGAGAGCCTCTCATTGGGGCATCCATCACAAAGGAAAGCCAGTCACTGAGGCACACGTCATTAATGAGGACCAGTTACTGAGGCATCCTTCACAGAGAAGGGTCAGTCACAGGCGCATCAATGCAGGAAGCTCATTCTCTGGGACAAAGATCATAGAGAGGGGCCAGTAACTGGGACAGTCAAAACAAAAGAGGCAAAGTCAGTGTGGTAGTCATCTAAGGAGATTTTTTCACTGGGGCACCTATCACAGAGGAGGCACTGTCACTGAGACAACTATTTAAGAGGAGAGTCAGCACCTAAGGCACGCTTCACAGAGAAGGGCTTGTAATTGGGGCAACAATCCCAGAGGAATCAAGTCGCTGAAGCACACATTAAAAGGAAGGTCAATTACTGGGGCATTGATCACAAAGGAGGGCCAATCACTAAAGTACCTATCACAGAAGATGTCTAGTCACTGACTAACCCATCACAGAGGAAGCCCAGCCACTGAGGGACCCATCACAGAACAGAGCCCCTTTATGTGGCATATATTACACAGTAGGACTAGACACTGAGTAACTCATCACAGAGCAGAGAGAGTAACTGGGGCACCCATTATGGAGGAGGGCTAATCATGGGAGCACCTGTCACAGAAAGAGGTGGATCAGTCAGTAGAGCACTCTTCACAAAGGAGAACAAATTACTGCAGAACTCATTTTGAAAGAGCACCATTCACTGGGACACCCATCATAAAGGTGAGATAGACAATGGAATACCCAATATTGAGGGGACCCAGTCACTGGTATTCCCTTCACAGAGGAAGGGTAGTCATTGGGTAGGGGGAGGGCCAGTCTCTGGGACACCAATCACAAAACAGGGCCAGTTACCGGGGCACCCATTATGAAAGATGCCTAGTAAGTGTGACATCCATTACAGAGTAAGGCTAGTCAATGAGGCACCCATTATGGAGGAAGACCAGTCACTGGGGGCACCCATCACAAAGGAGTTTCAGTCACTGGAGCATCCATAATGGTGGAGGGCTACTCACTCTCTCATGGAAGAGACATAGTTCCTGGAATATCCATCAGAGGGGAGGTCTGTCACTAGGGCATTTATTATGGATAATTGACAGTCATTGGGGGAAAAGTTCACTAAGAAATCAGTCACTAAGTCACCCAAAAAGTAGGAGGGCTAGTCAATGGAGCATCCATCATGTCGGAGACTCATTCAATGGGTCAATCAACACAGAGGACAGCTAATTACTGGGGAACACATGAGAGAGAATGATAAGTATTATTTCTCATGGGGTATTTTTCAGTTTGGGTCTGTCACTGTGACACTCATTACAGAGGAGGACCAGTCACCTGGCTACTCTTTATAAAGGAGACTCAGCCAATGGAACATCTATCACAGAAGAGTGCCAGTCTCTGAGACAATCTTCATGAATGAGAGGCAGTCATGGGGCACCCAACACATAGAAGTGCTCATCACAGAGACACCAACTTTGGAGGAGGACCAGTTACTAGAAAACCCATCACAGAGGATGACTAGTCAGAGGGGCACCCACTTTGGAGGAGTGCCTAACTGGAGCTCTAATCACAGAGGCCACCTAATCAAAGAAGCACCTCTTAAGGAGGAGGCCCAATCACTTGGACATCCATCACAGAGGACAGCAACAAACTGAGGTTCTGATCACCAAGAAGAGTCAATTACTAAATCATCAATCCCAGAGGAAGAACAATCGCTGTGGTACCTATCACGAAAGAGGGCCAGTAACTCAGCCACCCATCACTGAGGAAAGCCAGTCACAGTGGCACACAACATAGATAAAGGCCAGCCAGTGGGCACATATTAGAAAGAGTACAGTCATTGGACATCCAATCATAGAGGAGGACCAGTAGTTTTGGCAGCAATCACAGAGGAGACAAAATCAGTGTGATACCATTCCCAGTGGAAGATCAATCACTGGTGCAGTCATAACAAGGGAGAACCAGAAACTGGGACTCTCATCACAGAGGTGAGTCAGTCATTGGGGCCACATCACCAAGGAGGGCAAATAACTGGGGCAAACAATTTGGAGATTTCTCGGGGATACCAATCACAGAGAATGACCAGTCAATGAAGCCCCTATAATAAAGGATGCCCAGTCACTGTGACATCCACTAAGGATGAGAGCTAGTACCTGGGGCGCTCATTGAATATGAAGGCCAGGCACTGGGGCACCAGTTACAAAGGAGGTTCAGTCACTGGGGTACACATAATGTAGGAGGCCCAGTAACTGGAACCGCACATCACAAAGCAGGGTGAGTCACTGGGGCAACCATTATGGAGGAGGTTCAGCAATTCGAATGCCCATTAAAAAGGAATTCTAGTCACTGGGGCATCAATTATGGAGCAGGACTAGTCACTGTGCACCAATCACAGAAGAGGCACAGTCATTGTGGCAAACATAATGGAGGAGGGTCAGTCTCCAGGGCACCAATATGGAGACGTTTCTCTCACTTAGGAACCACTCATATTGGAAGGTAGTCACTGAGAAACCCACACAGGAGGAATTGTCACCATGGTACAAATAATAGAGGAGAGCCAGTTAGTGGTACACCCATTATGTAGGAAGGTCAGTCACTGTGACAAATATCACAGAGTAGCATCAGTCACAGAAGCACCCAACAATGAGGAATGCCAGTCACTGGGACATCCATCACAAATGAGTGCTTGCCATTTAGGCATCCATTATGAGGGAGGGCCAGAGAGTGTGGAGCCATCACTGAAGATTCACAGTAACTGAGACAACCATAATAAAGGAGGGCTAATCAAGGAGACACTCATTATGTAGCACATCCAGTCACTGTGGCAGCGATCAGAGAAGACAACTAGTTATTGGGGCACCAATCACAGAGGAAGATAAGTCACTGGAGCACTTTTCACAGAGAAGGTTCAGCCACTGAGGTGTTCAACACATAGGAGTGCCAGTCACTTGGGCACCCATCACAGAGAAGGTGTAGTCACTGGGCACCCATTACAGAGGAGAGATATTCACTGTGGCATCAAATTTGGAGGAGGATCCGTCCTTGGGGTACCAACCAGGAATGTGGCTCAGTCACTGTGACACACATTATAGAGACAGCTTACTCACTGGAGCACCCATTATAAAGGATGCCTAGTCATTGGGACACCAATCACAATGGAGGGACAATAACAGCTGCACCCATCAAGAAAAGGCCTTGACACTGTGGAACTCATCACAGAAGAGGATCAATCATTGGTGAAACCATTATGGAGGAGGTCTTTTAACTGTGGTCATTCTCATACAGGGTAGCAAGTCACTGGGTATACCATCACAGAAGAAATCCAGTAATTTGACACACTTCACAGAGTATGTCCGGTCACCAAGAAATCCATTTTGAATGAGGGCTAGTCACTCATCAAAGAGGATGCAGTCATTGAGGCTCATATTACAAAGAAGGACCAGTAACTGATGCACCAACAATAGAGGGGACCCAGTCACTGGGAAAGTCATCACAGAAGAGTGCAGTCATTGAGGTATCATTTACAGAGAGTGGCCAGTCACTAAGCATCCTATACAGAGGAGGGGCATTCATTGAAGCAACCATAATGGAAGAGGGCCAGTCAATGGGACAACCCTCACAGAGATAGGCTAGTCACTGGGGCACCGATTATAAAGGAGGTCCAGTAACTATAGTATCTATCACAGAGAAGAGACAGTCCTGGGGACACCTCTGACAGAGAACTAGTCACTGGAGTAACCATCACAGAAAAGGTTAAACACTAGGGCCTCCATTATTTTAGAATGCCAGTCTAAGGGTACCAATCACAGAAAGGCACAGTCGCTGTAGCACCCATTAGGAGAAGGCCTAATCACTGGGGACCACATTAAAGAGGAGGGCTAGTCACGTTTGCACCCATTGTCCAGGAGAGCCAGTCACTGAGGAGCCTATCACAGAAGACTGTAAGTCACTGAAGTATCCATCTCGGAGATGTCCCAGTCATGGATCACCCATTAGAAGAAAGGTCAGCCACTGAGTTTCTGATCACAGAGGAGGGTCAGTCACTGAGGCAGACATCACTGAGAGTCTTCATTACAGAGAAGCCCCTTTCACTGGGGTGGTAATCACAGAGGAGGACTTGTCCCTGGGTCACCCATCACAGAGGAGTCACAGTAATTAGGTCACCCAATATGGAGGAAAAGCAATCAAGGGGGCACTCAAAACAGTGGAAAGCCATTCACCAGGGTGCCTGTGACAGAAGAGGGTGAGTCACTGGTGAATCCTTTTTGGAGAAAGGCCAGTCTCTAGGACGCTTATCACAAAGGTGGCCTAGTCACCATGGTGTCCATTAAAGAGGAGGCCCAGTCTCTGGGATTCTTATCTCTAAAGAGGAGCGATTACTGGGGCACCCATTAAGGAGGACAGTCAGTCACTGGCGCCCATCAAAGAGAAGGCCTGTTACTAAGACACCTGTCACAGTGAAGGACCAGTCTAGTGCACCCATCACAAAGGAGACCATTGAATGGGTTAGCCATCACAAATGAGTGCCAATATCTGAAACCCCAGTTACAAAAAAGAGTCAATCAATGGAGAGACTGTCAATGAGGCATACATGTCTGCAGAAGGACAATCACTGAGGTAGCCATCAAAGAGGAAAGACAGTCAACAGGGCACTGATCACAGATGAGCCCTAGTCACTAGGTCAGCAATTTTAGGGGAGGACTGGACAATGGAGCACCAGTCACAGGATTGAGCCAGTCACTGAGACACCCATCACAGAGAAGTCCTGTAAATAAGGCACTTATCAGAAAGATGACCCAGTAGATGTGAGACCCATCACAGAGAAAAATCTGTCACCAAGACCAATATCCTGGAGAAAGGAAAGTCACGTAGGCACCCAACACAGATAAACTAGTGCAACAATCACAGAGGAGAATTAATCATGGGACACTCATCACTAAGAAGAGTCAGTCACTGGGCACCCATAAAAAAGGACCAGTCACCGGGGTACCAAATATAGAGGAGGACCAATCACTGGGGCACTGATCACAAAGAAGAACTTGTAACTGGGTCACCCATTACATTGAATGAGTGTCATTAAAGCACTAATCACAGAGGATAGACAGTCATTGAGGTTCCCATCAAAGAGAAGGACCAGTCACTGGTGAAACCATCACCGAAGAAAGCTAGTTGCTTGGATACACATTACAGCAGAGAGCAAATCACTGGGACCCCCATTAGGGGGAGGGCCAGAAACTGGGACACTGGTCACAGATTAAGGCCAGTCACTGGGAGACACGTTTAGATCAGGCCTAGTCACTGGGGAACCTAGTCACTTCATCAGCCATCACAGAAGAGGGACAGAAACTGGGACACCTATCACAAAGCAAGGCGAGTTACAGAGGAGGGCCAGTCACAGAGGAGGGTCAGTCACAAAGGAATGCATAAAAGTGAAGGACTAGTCACTAAGACATTCATCACAGAGGTGGGTTTGACTCTCTGGCACACATTACAGAGGTGGGTCAATCACTGGGTGCTTATTATTGAGGAAAGCCAGTAATTTAGTCCCCCATGATTGAGGAGGATCAGTCACTAGGGCATCCATCACAGACAGGCCAGTCACAGGAACACTCATCACAAAAAAAGGCAAGCCACTGGGTCACTCACTATGGAGGAGGACTAGTGTCTGGGACAACCATCACAGAGGAGGGCCATAAACTGAGGCACCCATCACAGAGGCCAGTCTAACATTGGGGTATCCATCACAGATGAATACCAGTCAGCAGGGCACCCATTATAGAGAAGAACCTGTCACTGGGGTAGCTATTACAGAGGAGTACCAGTTAATGGGACACATAATATAGCTAAGGCAAGTCACTGAAACATACATCACAAATGTAAGCATCGCATAGGAATGTCATTCATTGGTACAACCATAAAAGATTATAGCCAGTCACTGGGTCACCCATAAAAGAGGAGACACACTTCTTGAGACACTCATCACAGAGGAGGACCAATCATTGAGGCACCAATCACATAGCATGGTTAGTAACTGGGGTATCCATTAAGAGGAGACTCAGTCACTGAGACTCACAACAGACTGTATAATCACCAGGGCACTATTCAAAAAGTAAGCCATGCCACTGTGGTACCCACCACGAAGAAAGGCCATTTATACTGGCTACCTTCACAGATGTGGCATAGTCACTGAGTCAACTATCAGTGAGGAGGGCCAATTATTGTGGTACTCATCACAGAGGAGTACCAGTCTCTTGGTCGCCCATGAGGAAGAGGCCCAGTCCCTGGGGCACACATCACAGAGGATGGTTATTCACTTTTGCTCCCAACAGAGGAGATCCAGTCATTGAGAAAGCTGTCATAGAGAAGAACCAGTCACCAAAACACCCATAGTAGAGGAGGCCCAGTCACTAGGGCATCCATTAGAAAGAGGGCACATCACTGGAGCACTGATGTCAGAGGAGGATCAGTCACAGAAGTACGCATTACATAAGAAGCCCACTCACTGGTGCAAAAATCACAGAGGAGGCTATTCACTGGGGCTCCCATCACAGAGGAATCCCCAACACTGGAAGTCACCTCAGATAGAATAAGTAGTCACAGAGAAGGACCAGTTTTGGTGGCACTCATCACAGAGAGATAGTAATTGGGGCACATATTAAGCAGAATTAACCATGTGAGCACCAAAAACAGGGGAGAGTCAGTCACCAGGGGATACAGCACACAGAAAGGTATGTCACTGGGGTACCAATTTGGAAGGAATGTCAGTAACTAGGACACAGATAACAGAGGTGAACTAATCACTGGAGCAATCATAAAAAGGGCCTCGTCACTGGGACTCCCATGGCAAAGAAAGATCAGTCACTGGGTCACTCATAACAGAAGAAGGCTAATCACTAGCAAAGGATCACAGAAGAGAAGTAGTCGCAGGGCCATCCATCACAGAGGAGGGAAACACAATAGGAGAACCATGACAGAAGAAGGCTAGTCAATGAAGCACACATCACAGAGGAGGGTTCATCTCTGAGACACTCATCAGGGAGGAAGTCTTGTCACTGTGCCACCCATAAAAAAGGACAGCCAGTCACTGGGAAGTCCGTCATTGAGGAGGACTACACACTGAGTCACCAGCCACTGAGGAGGCCCAGTCACTTGGGTACCCATTATAGAGGGAGTTTAGTCACTGGGACACTCCTTATACAGGAAATCCACGAATGGAAACAGAGATCACAAAGGAATACTAGTCACTGATGCACTCATCACAAAGGAAGGCAGTCACTTGTGTACTCCTGACAGTATACCTAGTCACTGAGACACCAAACACAAAGGAAAGCCAGTCAGAGAAAAGGCCTTTTATTGTGGCATCAATAACAGAGGAGAGCCAATCACTGGGGCAACCATGAGATTGGTGGGGCAGTCACTCAGATGACCATGAGGGAGCAGGGCCACTCTTTGTGGCACTCATCACAGATAAGGGCCAGTCACAAAGTCACACATCACAGAGGAGGACTGGTTTCTTGGACACACATCACAGAGGAGGGCATGTCACATTTGCAACCGTTATAGAAAAAATCCAGTCACTGGGGCTCCCATTATGAAGAAGTGTCAGTAATAATCATATGGCAATCAATCACACAGAAAGGCCAGTCACCGGGACACCAATCACACAGAATGGCCATTCACTGGATCACCCATTTTGGAGGAGGGCTAGTCACTGAGGCAGCAATCAGAGAGGAGGCCCTGTAAAAAGAGCACCTATTATGGAAAAGACCAAGTCACAGGGACACCAAACAGAAAATAGGACCAGTCACTGTGTCACTCATTTCAGAGGAAGTTCAGAAATTGCGATACCCATTATAGAGGAGGGCTAGTCACTGAGGCACTCTTCTCAGAAAAAGCCTAGTTTCTTGGGTACCCATCACAGAGGAGAGACAGTCACTGGGGCACCCATCACAGAGGAGGAATAATAACTGGGGGTACCATCGCAAACAAAAGCCAGACCGTCAGGCACCCATCACAGTGAAGGGCCAGACACCAAGGCACACATCCAAAACAAGGCTAATCACTGGTCACTCATTAGGAGGAGATCAATCCCTACGGGAACTATCCACAGGAAGATCATTCACTTGGGCACGCAACCCAAAGGAGGGCCAGTCACTGAGACACCCAACTCGGAGGAGGGCCCGTCACTGGGGTACCCAATAGGAGGAAGGAAATTCATTGAGACAGCAATCACAGAGGTGGGGTAGTCACTGAGGCACTCATCACTAAAGAAGGTTAGCCACTTTGGATCCCATCACAGAGGCAGGCTAGTCTTTGAGTTCTCATCACAAAAGAGAAACTGTCACTGATATACCCATCCCAGAGGAGTGACAATCACTGTGGCACCCAACTCAGAGGAAGGCCAGTCACTCAAGTAACCACGAGAATGAGGAACAGTCACTGAGACACCAATCACAGATAAAGTTTTTTCTCTGGAGCACGCATCACAGATGAAGTCCATTCTCTGGGGCACCCATCAGAGAAGAGCCAATCACAGAAGCACCTATGAGCCGGGCTTGGTGGCTCAGCCTGTAATCCCGCGCCTTTGGGAGGCTGAGGTGAGTGGATTGCCTGAGCCCGCGGGTTCGAGACCCGCCTGGGCAGCGAGACCTCATCTCTACAATAAATCAAAAAATCAGCCGGGCGTGGTAGCACATGCCTGTAATTCTGGCTACTCGGAAGGCTGAGGCAGAAGGATCGCCGGAGCCCAGCAGGTCGAGGCTGCGGTGGCCGGGAGCGGCCACTGCACTCCAGTCTGGGCGACAGAGTGAGACTCCAACTCAAAAAAAAAAAAGAAGCACCTATGATAGAAGAGTGCTAGGCACTAGTACACTTATTAAGGAAGCAGGCCAGTCACTCTGGCACAGATCACAGAGGAGAGCCAATCACTGTGGCACCCACCCAAGAGTTGTTTCATTAATGGTGCACCCATTAAAAAGCAGGACCAGTCACTAGGTCACTGATCATAGAGGCGCAGCTGTTACTGAGATTTTCATCACATAGGAGAACTATTAACTAAGGCACCCATTCCAGAAAAAGGCCAGTCACGGAGGTACCCATTACAGAGGATGATCAGTCGCTAAGGAATCCATTAGAAGGATGCCAGTCACCTGATATCCCATCATAGAGGAGACCAAATCACTGATACACCTATCAGAGTATAGCCAGTCACTGAGGCAGCAAAGTGGAGGGTCAGACACTTGGGTACCCATTAGGGGAAGGATCAGTCATCTGGAAGTACATCTCAGAGGAATCCAAATCATTGAGAAACCTATCACAGGATAGGGCCAGTCAATGAGTCACACATCAAAAAGGAGGACGAGTCACTGTGGCAGCCATTGGAAGGAGAGACAATGACTGGGGCACTGATCACATAGAAAGACCAGTCACTGGAGTACTTGTCACAGAGGAGGGCCAATCGCTAGGAGTCTGATTACAGAGAAGAGCAAGTGACTGAAGAAACAATCATAAAGAAGTACCAGTCAATGTAGTACCGAACATAAAGCTGGTTAATTCACTGAAGCACCCTTCACAGTTGAAAGCAACTCAGGCACTCATCACAGAAAAGGGGAAGTCACTGGTCAGTCAACAAAGTGGAGGGACCATCACTGGAGCACCTGTAACACAGGAGGTCAATCACTCATGCAACAATCACAGAGGTGAGCCAGTCACAGAGACAACACTCACAGAAAGCGCTCATCCCTCAGACTTCGATCACAAAGGATGGCTAGTCACTGTGGAACCCATAACAGGTGAGATAGTCACTGGAGAACCATCACAGAAGAGTGCGAGTCACTAAGGCATTTATCCCAGAAGAGGGTCATTGCTGAGGCACCTAACTCACAGGAGGACCAGTCACTAAGAAACACATCTCAGAGGAGTGCCAGTCACTGGGGAACCCATTAGGACGTGGCTAATCACTGAGGCACAAATCAGAGAGGAGGGACATTCTCAGAGGCACCAATCACAAAGGAGTGTCAGTCACTGAAAAACCCATATCAGAGGAGGGCCATTCAATGATATAACCATCCCAGTGGAGGACTAATAATTTGAACTCTAGTTAGGAGGGACAGTGGCTGATGCACTGATTACAGAGGAGTGGTTGTCACTGGAACATGGATTAGAAAGCAGAACATGTCAATGAAACACCAAATATAATGGGATGACAGTCACTGAGGTACCCATCACAGAGAAGAACTTGTCAATGGGAAAGCCATACAGAATAGGGTCCGTCATTGGCATACCCATCAGAATGGTGGGCTAGTCATTGAGGCACTCATCACAGAGCAGCAGAGGTCACTGTGGCACTCATTGCAGAGGAGGGCCTATTACTGGGGCACCCATCACAGAGGTGGACCAGACAAGTAGCCAACCCTAGCAAAGGGAAATTGTCACTGGTCCATCAATCACAGAAGAAAACATGTTCCATAGCACACATAACATAGAATGGCCAGTTACTGGAGTACAAAATAGGTAACAGGGCCAGACATTGAAATCAACAAGGAGGCACAGTCATTGGGGCCCTTATAATGCAGGAGGGCTAGTCACTGAGGTACCCATTTTCAAGGAGACCTAGTCACTGGAGCAGAAGTCACAGGGGAAAGCTAGTTACTGGGGCATCCATCACATAGAGGGACCAGACATGAGCATTTTTAATGGGGGAGGGTTAGTCATGCAGAAACCATCACTGAGATCCAGTAACTGGGACACCAGTCACAATGTAGGACTTGTCACTGAGGCAACCATTATGGAGAGGGCCACGTTAATGAAACATCCATTACAGAAGAGGGCTAGTCACTAGGGCACCCATTATTTGGGAGGTTCAGTCACTGGGACACCAATCAACGAGGAGGGCCAGTCACTGTGGTACCCATAATAGAAAAGGGCAGTCACTGAAGTACCCATTTTCTATGAGACTCAGACACTGAGACAAAGATCAAAGAGGAAAACTAGTCAATTTGGCATCTATTAAGGAAGATAACCAGGCACTGAGGCAGCCATCTCATCCAGCACAGAGGAGGAAGAGTCACTTAAGCACCCATCACAGAGGAGGCCAAGTCACTGGGTCATGCATTAAAAGCAGAGACAATAATAAGGTGTCTGATCACAAGGAAGGGTCAATTACTGAGACACCCATCACAGAGGAGGACCAGTCCTGGGCCAAAAATAACAGAGTAGGGCTCATAACTCTGGCATCCATCACAGAGAAGGAACTGTCACTAGGTCATGCATTATAGAGGAGGTCCAGTCATTGGGGCAACCATCAGAGAGTAGGATCATTCAGTGGGCCACCCATCACTGAGATGTGCTAGTCATTGGGACACCCATCATAGAAGGGACACTCACGGAGGCATACATCAAAGAAGAGAGGCAATCACTAAAGCACACATCACAAAGGAGAGAGAGTTACTATGGGACTTATGGAGAAGAACTAGTCACTGGGAAATCCATCAGAGAGGAATGGCAGTTACTGGTGCACTAATAACAGAGGAGGCCAGTCACTGGGGAACCCATATTAGAGGAGGTGTATTCCCTGGGAGGTTCATCACAGAGGAAGGCCTGTCTCTGGGACAGCCATCACAGAAAAAAGCCAGTCACAGGTGCATCCAGCACAGAAGAGGTCCAGTCAGTTGGGCACCAAACAGAGAAGGGTCTGTCACTGGGACATCCATCACAGAGAAGGTTTTGTAATTTGTACACATATCACAGATGTGGGCAACTCATAGCAACACTCATCATAGAGTAGGGCTAGTTACTGGGACATCCATCACAGAAGAGGGTTAACACGCTAGCACCCAACACAGTGGAGGTTCTGTAACTGAGACAACCATTATGTACTAGGGACAGTCACTGGGAAAACCATCATAGAGGAGGACCAGTCACTGGGGCACCTATCTATGAGGAGGTTCAGTCACTGAGAGACTCATCAAAAAGAAGGGCTTGTCATTGGGGCACCCATTATGGAGAAGACCCAGTTATTAGGGCATTTACACAGAAGAAAATTGATCAGTAGAGCAGCCTTTATGATGAAGGGCTAGTCACTGGGTCAGAAACCACAAAGGTGTTCCAATCAGTTGGGCACCAAACACAGAGAAGGGTCTGTCACTGACAAAGGAGGCCCAGTCACTGGGGTACTCATAATGGAGGAGGGCTAGTTACTGGGATAACCATTTTGTTGGAGATTCAGTCACTTAAGCAGCGATCACAAAGGAGAGCTTGTCACTGTGTTACCCATGATAGAGAAGGACCAGACATGGACATCAATCACTGAGGATGAACAGTCACTAGGATGCCCATCACAGAGGAGGAATAATCATGGGGTTACCAATCACTTAAAGACCCAGTCACTGGGGAGCCCATGAGAGAGTAAGGCTACTTTGGGGTCAGTTATTATGGAGGTGTAACAGATACTAAGACATCCATCACATAGGAAGCACAGTCACTGAGAGACCCATCATATAGTCCCAGTCTGTGAGTCACCCATGACAGAGGAAGGGTAGTCACTGGGACATTCTTTACAGAGAAGGGACAGTCACTGGTACACAAATCACAAGGGATTTCAAGTCCCCAGAGGACCCAACACAAAGCAAGGTCAACCCACTGGCACACATCACAAACGAAGTTTAGTTATTATGGTACCCATTATGGAGGAGTGCTAGTCACTGGGACACCCAACACAATGAAGAACAAGTCACTGGGCACTCATTATAGAGGAGGGCCCAATACTGGGACATCCTTCACAGAAATAGGCTTGTCACTATGACACATCACAGAAGAGAGACAGTTACTGGAACAATTATAGAATACAAGCAGTCACTGGGGCATCAATCATAGAGTAGAGCAACTCACTAGTCACCCATCATACAGGCGGTCCAGTCACTGAGGCATCCATCACAGAGAAGAATTAGTCACTGGGGCACCCATTATGGATTGGAACACTCACCAATCATAGAGAAGGACCAGTCAGGGGAACCACTCAAAGAGCAAGTATTAACTAACCCTCCACTGTGGCACTATTAACTGGAGCACCCAGTAGAGTGGAGGGTTAGTCAATGAGGCACACATAACAGAGGATCAACAGTCACTGGGGCACCCAACACAGAGGAGGGTTTATCACTGTGGCACACATCAGAAAGGACAACCACATATTGGTGGACCCATCACAGAAGAAAAACTCTAATTAGTAACCCATCACAGAGGAAATCAAGTCACTGAAGGTATCCATCACAGAGAAGAGGCATACATTGGGTCATCCATTATGGAGAAGGGCCTGTCACTAGAGCACATTTTATGAAGGATCACCAGTCGGAGGGGTGTTGGGAACCAACATCTATAGCTACATGACTGAGGCCTATAAAGGCCCATCTGAAAGATCGCCTCTGACAAGCAATACCTATAATATTGGTGTGTGAATAGTGACCAGTGTGCATACATGGCAACAAAACTTACGTTAGGATGCAAAACTTTTAAGTAAATATCAATATACCTGATGGAAAGTGCACAGCAGAATTATTTTTCTCTGTCTTTCTAAGTTGTACTCCTTTTTCAAGACATTTTTAAACTTCTATTTCCTGGTAGACTGGTCAGTCAGTTTTTGTTCCTGAAAGCAGTTTCTCCTAGAGCTAAGATTAGAAACTAAATTACCATAATAGTTTTATTGCCCTGCCCCTAGCCAGGCAGAACGTTTTTCTAGTTTCATTACATGCTAAAACTCTGTTTGCTTCAGCTCGTGGCCATTGTCATGGCAACCATACATTTCCTTGTTCAAGAGTATGACATAAGATTTATGAAAGAATTAATGATAAGGTATTAGCCTAATAGGATATAGCATAGTATTAAAGTTCAATCATCAGATTGTATAAAAATTAAAGTTTAGATATATGAAACTCATATAAGTCATGGTAAGGTTTAGTAGTTCAAGAATAAGTTTTGAATTAATTGTTATAGAATTACAGGGCACTATGTTGAATCATAATAGGTTAATGGAATAAATAAAAATTAAGTCATTTAAGGAAACTTATAGATTATAGTATAGTGTTAAGTTGATAATATTAATCGTTAAAAAATATTAGGAGTCAGTGAACTTGGATAGAACCTAGAGTTAACTTAGAAAGTTTTTTTGTATTAATCAGGGTTTACAACAAAGAGTATAATATGAATGATTTCTTGAACATTATGGAAAACATTTTGAACAATCTGTATTGAAATTGTGTACCTGTGATCTTAATGTAAGTTTTGTGAAGCACGTCATGCATCATGGAATTGTAATTGTTTGCTTGGAACTTGCAAGTCTTGTGATGGTTTTGTGATGCATAGTTTGTAAAGCGCGATATACATCATGGAATTTGTACGCCCCAGCAAGTAATTATCACACTGTTTGAGGGTATAGAAAATGGTATATAAGTTGGAAGGAGTCTGAATAAAATTTTGACTCAGTCCTGATCAGACTGATCCCAGAAGAACTGCCTCCGAGTGGTCTCTTCTCGCTGTCTTGACTCTCCGGTGTGGGTTCAACCCCCCTCATAGATCGGAGCCGGTCTCCGACAGAGGGGGGATGAATACACAGATGGTCCAGTCACTATAGCACAGATTACAGAGAAGGCCCAGTAACTGGGGAACCCATCACAAAGGAGAGCTAGTAACTGAGGCACCCAACACAGAGGAGTGCTAGTCACTGAAGCACACACCAATAAGGACAGTCAGTTACTGGACTTCTCATTAAGGAGAAGGGCCAGTCACTTGGGAAGCCATCACGGTGGAGGGTTAGTCAATGATCTCCCATCACAGAGGAGAGTTAGGTACTGGGCTCCCATTATAAAGCAGGGTCTGTCACTGGGGAAGCCATCAAAGAGGCGGACCAGTAACTGGGGAACATATCTCATAGGAGGGCAAGTCACTGAGGCTAGTATCAGAGAGGAAATCCAGTCACAGAGGCTTCTATTATGGAGGAGAACCAGTCTTTAGGGCAGCCATCACAGAAGAGGGCCAGTCACTGGGCACTCACGCAGAAGACCACTAGTCACCAGAGCACCCATTATGGAGGAGACCCAGTGACTGGAATACAAAGAGCCGAGGAGGGAGAGTCAATTAGGCATTCATCACAGAAAAATATTCCCTGAACCAGCCATCATAGTGAGTCAATCACTGGACACTCATAACTGAGATGGGCCAGTAACTAAGGCAATCATAACTGAGTAGAGCCAGTAAGTGGGGCACCTATCATAGAAGAGAGAATGTCGCTGAGACCCTAAACACAGAAGACATACAATCATTGAGGTACCCATCACAGAGGAGGCCCAGTTCCTGGTGTACCCATTAGAAGAAGAGCCAATTGCTGTGCCACACATCACAGAGGAGGGTCAATCACTGGAGCACCCATCACAGAAGGGGGTAGTCAGAGGGACACCCTTTTTGGAGGAGGGCCATTCTCTGAGACTGCTGGTGGACTAGTCACTGAGACTGGTGGTGGACTATTTCAGTGGTGGACTGGTCACCGGATCACCCATTAATGAGGAGGCCCAGTCACTGGGACTCTCATTCACAGAGGAGAGCTAGTCAATTGGGCACCCATTATGCAGGATAGCCAACCACTGAGACACCCATCACAGAAGAAGTCTAATCACTGTGGCTCCCATCACAGTAAAGAGCCCGTAACTGGGACACCCATCACAGATAAAAGCCAGTTGTGGCACCCATCAAAGAGGTCAACCCCTAGGACACCTATAACAGTGCAGGACAAGTCAATGGTTACAAATCAGAGTAGAAACCGGACAGTGAGGTACCCATCACAGTTGAGGGACAGCCACTAAGCACTGATATCAGAGGAGAGCTAGTCAATGGGGAACCCATCACAGCAGAGGCCCAGTCAATGAGAAACTTACATAGGGAGGACAATTACTGAAGCACACCTCACAGAGGAAAGGCAGTTAGTGGGACACCAATCACAGAGCAGGCTCAGTAACTGGGGCACTCATAATAGAAGAGGCCCAGTCACTGGGCCACCAATCACAAAGGACAGCCAGTCACTGAAGCACCCAACAAAGAGGAGGGACATATACCGAGGAACCCAACAGTTAAGTCAGTCAGTCAATGGGGCACACATCTTAAACGAGGCCCAATAAGGGTCACCCTTTACAGAGGAGGAACATTCACTGGGGAACTCATCACAGAGTAGGCCCAAGTAAAAAATGTCACCAACCACAGAGGAGGAAAAGTAACAAGACACCAATCACTGGGAGGTCAAGTTACTGACAAACCCATAACAAAGGTGGGTCTAGTCACTGGGGAATGCATTATGGAAGAGAACTAGAAAGTGGGGCACACAACACAGAGGAGGCCTATTCATGGGGTGCCAATTTTGGAAGAGCCCCAGTTACTAAAATACTCAAAACAGAAGAGGACTTGTCACAGGGGCACCCAAAACAGATGATGGCCAGTCATTGGGACACCAGTCACAGACAAGGCCCAATCACAATTGCACTCAATATGCAGTGGGTCCACTCACTATGACACCTATCACAGAGGAAGGCTAGTCACTGTGGCATGCATGATATATGAAAGAAAATCAATGGAGCCACAAACACATAGAAGGTCCAGTCACTGAGGTCAACATTTTGGCGGAGGCCCAGTCACTGGTAAACCCATCATAAAAGATGGCCTTTCACTGGCAAAACTGTTTGGAGGAGACCCAGTTTGTTGTCCTACTGTAGTAGGGCTAGTCAATGGGGGAACCATTGTGGATTAGGTCCAGTCACTGGGGGCATTTAATATGGAGGAGGCCCAGTCACAGGAGCATAGATCATAGAAAAGGGCTAGTGACTGGGGCAACCATTTTTGAGGATGTCCCGTCACTGAGGCAGCCATCAGAGTGGGGAGTCAGTCACTGGGGCACACAGAGGAGAGCCAGTCATTAGGGCACCCATAACAGATATGGTTTGATCACTAGGCCATTCATTATGAATGATGGTCAGTAACATGAACATTGATTACAGAGGAAGATCAGTCACTGGGGAAACCAGAACAGAAAAGCGCCAGTCACTGGCATATCCATCAAAAAGTATTGCCAGCCACTGGGGCACAAGTTATATAGCAGGGACAGTCACTGTAGCATCCACCACAGAAAAAGCCTATTCATAAGGGCACCCATTACAGAGGAGTTCTGATAAATGGAACAACCATCACAAAGGAGATTCAGTCCCTGCAGAAGCACACAAATGAGTGTCACTCACTGAATAACACATCACATTGGACGACCAGTGAGTGACTGGGTCACCAATTACTGGGGCACCAATTATGGAGAAAACCAGTGAGTTGCATACCCATACAGCAAATGGCTAGTCCTTGAGGTAACTATTATGGAGAAGGGTCAATCATTGGGGCAGCAATCACAGAGGAAGCCAGTTAATAATAGGGCTCCAAGTAACTGTACCACTGACTAACACCAAAAAGTTGGAGGTACAGTTGCTGGTATCCCTATTCTTAGGAAGTCCTAGTTACTGGGGCACACATTACAGTGGAGGGTTAGTCACTAGGTCACTCATTACAAAGGAGGACAAATCATTGGGGGCACCATTCACTGAGGATGCCCAGTTACTGCCACACCCATAATGAAAAAGAGCTAGTCACTGGAGCAGTGATTGAAGATTACAGCTAGTCACAGGGCACACATCACACAGGTGTATCTAGGAGATACAGTCACTGGGGAAGTGACTGAAGATTACAGCTAGTCACAGGGGCACACATCATAGAGGAGATCAATCACTGGGGTATTTCCCCAGAGGATGGCCAGTCACTGGGCACCCATAACAGAAGGTCAATCATTGTGCTATGCATAATATAGGAGTATCAGTCACTGAGACATCTATCACAGAGGAGAGCCAATGACTGTTACACCCAAAGCAGAGACAGGCCAGTCACTGTGGCACCCATCTCAGAGGATGGGCTGTCACTGGTGCACCCATTACAGAGGAGGACCAGTGATGGGAGGACCAATTACAGAGGTGGATCAGTTATGAGAGCACCTCTCACAGAGAAGGGCTGATCACTGGGACACTCATGACAGATGAAGTCTTGTAAGCATGGAACCCATAACAGAGGAGAACCAGTCACAGGAGCACCCATTAGAAAGGATGATCAGCCACTGGGACAACCATCTTGGAGAAGAGACAGTCACTGGAGCACCCATCAATGAGGAAAGCCATTTACTGGAACACCAATCACAGACAGGTTAGTCACTAGGGCACCCATTACATAGGAGGTCCAGTCATTTGGGCAATAATCACTGAGAAGCTT
Organism: Carlito syrichta; assembly: GCF_000164805.1. Classification (NCBI taxonomy): domain Eukaryota; kingdom Metazoa; phylum Chordata; class Mammalia; order Primates; family Tarsiidae; genus Carlito; species Carlito syrichta. The sequence goes on from NW_007020786.1 coordinate 28,439, forward strand.
CAATCAATGAGGCACACTTTATCTCAGAGACCCAGTCACTGTAGCAGAGATCACAGGAAACATAGAAATTTGGGAGCCCAGACACAGAGGAGGATTTGTCACTGGGACAGTTTTTACAGACAAGGTCCCGTCATTAGGGTACCCATCTCTGAGGAAGGCCATTCATTGGGATATCAGTTTCAAAGGAGGGCTTGTCAGGAGGAAACCATTGTATAAGAGGACTAGTTACTGAGACACCCATCAAAGGAGAGAGTTAGTCATTAGGGCACCCATTATGGAGAAGGACCTGTATCTGTGGCACCTATCACATATTAGAGCCTCATACTGGGGATCCCATTATAAAAGAGGACCAGTTATTGAGCCACTCATCACAGAATTGGGGCAGTCACTGGTGTATACGTTATGGGGGCGGTCAATATACTGGGAAACCATCACAGAGGAGATCCAGTCACTGGGACACCCATCACAGAGATGGCTAATCACTGGAACACCAATCGCAGATGGGTACTACTCGCTAGGTCATCCATCATAGATAAAAGTTAGTCACTGGACCACCAATCAAAGAGAAACCATATTCACTGAGGCACATATCACACAGGAGGCCTAGTCACAAATGCACCAATCACAGAGCAAGACCAGTCACATGGGTACCCATGAGTAGGAAGATCAGTAATTGAGTCAACCATCACAGAGGACGGTAAGTGACCAGGGCACCCAACACAGAGGAGGGAAAACATTGAATCACCCATCACAGAGGGGGCCCAATCACTGTGGCACCCATTAAGTGGAGGGCCAATCACTGGGCCCAGAACACAGAGAAGGGCCAGTCACAAGGGCATGCATTAGGGAGGACTCCCAGTCATAGGGATACCCATCATGAAGTTTATCCAGTCACTGAAGAACCCATAACAGAAGTGGCCAAGCATTGGGATACCCATCATAGACGAAGGCCAATCAATGAGGATCCAACAGAGAAGAGTCAGTCACTGCAGTACTGATCACAAAGGGGGGCCATTTAATGAGGCACCAAATATAGAGAAGAAACATTCACTGAGGCACCCATAGAAGAAGAGGGGCAGTCACTGTGGCATGAATCACTGAGGGGGCCCATTCACTGGGGGCACTCATAACAGAGAATGACCAGTAACTGAGGCACAAATCACTGAGGTGGATTAGTTACTGGAGCACCCATAATTGAAGAACACTAGTAACTTGGGCACATATTATGAAGGAAAGCTCATCATGGGGTAGTGAACACAGAGAAAACCTATTCAGTCAGGCATCCATTATGGAGGAAGACTAGTCACTGGGCCACCCATTTTAGTAGGGGCCCAGTCACAGGAACAATTATCACAGAAAAGAACCAGTCACTGGGACACCTCAGTCACTGGGGCATAGATCATAGGTGAGTGCAAGTCACATAGGCATCCATCACAGAGCAGAGTTAGTCACTATGACATGTATGATAGAAGGGCACACATCACAGAGAATGCCCAGTCACTGGATCATCCAAAATAGAGGAGTGCTTGCCATGGGAACCCCATTAGAAAGGAAGGCCAGTCAATGAGTGACCCATCACAGAAGAGAGCTAGTCACTAGTGCACCTGTCACAGAGGAGGGTTAGACACTGGGACACAAATCACAGAGAAGAAACAGTCACTGAGCCATTATCACAGAGGATAACCAGTCAATGAGACCCCCATCACAGAGGGGAGCCAGTAACCCATCCCAGAGTATGGTCAGTAACTGGGACACCCCTTAAGAGAAGGGCCAGTCACTGGTCATCAATCACAGAGGAGGACCAGTCAGTCACCCATCCCATTGGAGGTCTAGTCCCTGGGACATCCAAAGGAGAATAGCCAGTCACTGGGACACTGATCACAGAGGAGAGGCAGTTACTGGGACATCCATGACAGATGAGGCCCAATCACTGGAGCACCCATCTTAGAGAAGGCTTGATCACTGTTGTACCCATTAAAAAGGTGGGTCCGTCAGTTTGGTACCATTAGTAGAAGGGCCAGTCAATGGGCCACTGACTACAGAAGAGGGCCAGTAACTGGGGCAACCATCTCAAAAGAAGCCCTGTCACGGAGCACCCTCAAAGAGGAGAACTTGGCACTGGGGCATCCATTACCAAGGAGGCCCAGTAACTGGGACACCTATCCCAGGGTAGGACTAGTTACTGGGCAATGATTACAGAGGTGTGCCAGTCACTGGGAAATTGATCACATAGAAAGCCGTTACTGGGACACTCATCAAAGAAGCCTATTCACTGGCTACCATAAGGTAGTAGAACAAGTTCCTGGGTCAAACTTCACAGAAGAGGAACAATCATGGAGGCACCCATCACAGAAGAGACAGTCACTGCAGCACACATCACAGAGGAATGCCAGTCATTGAGGACCCCATCACAGATGAGGATCTGTCATGGGATCACCCAATGGAAGCTGCTCAGTCACTGGGGATCGAATTTCAGAAGAGGGGCAGTAACAATGGTAGCCATCACAGTGCAGGGAAAATCAGACTGGTACCCAGCATAGAAGAATATTAGACGTGGGAAAATGTCAGAAAGGAAGACCAGTGTCTGTGGCACCCATCATGCGAGTCATTGGGGAACTCATGATAAAGGAGACCCAATACCTGGAGCATCTACAAAGAGGAAAGCTAATCCATGGAACACTCATCACAGAGGAGAACAAGTCACTGGGGCACCCAAAAGAGAGGAGGACTTATCACTGGGACACCATCTATGAAGGAGACTCAGTTACTGGAATATCCATGACAGAGAATCAACAATAACTGGGTCACCTATTATGAAGAAGGCCAAGTGAATGTGACACCCATCACAGAAGAGGGCTAGTTACTGGGCCATCCATTATATATAAAGGTGAATCACTGGGGCAGTGAACACAGAGGAGGCCTAGACATTCGGGCACACATTATGGAAGAAGCCCAGTAACTGGGACTTCCTTCGCTTTGGAAGGTCAGTCATTGGGACACCCAATATGGAGGAGGCCCAGTTAGTGGAACATCAATCATAGAGGAAGGCTATCACAGTGGAACCATTATGAATGAGGGTCAGTCACTGGGCACCAAACACCAGAGGAGGCAGAGTAAGTGGATATGCATTATGGAGGAGGTTCAGTCACTGGGAAATCTATCACTAAGGACGGCCAGTCAATGAAGTACATTGTATGCAGGAGGACCTGTAACTGGGATACCCATCACAGAAGGGGGCCATTATGGAGGAAGACCAGTCATTGTGGTAAGCATTATGGATGAAGTTCAGTCACTGGGCACCAATCACAAAGTAGAGAAATTCACTGCTGCACCCATAATGGAGGAAGGCTAGTCACTGGGGCCCAGATATGGAGAGGAACTTTCAGGGACTGATCACAAAGAAAAGCCAGTCACTGGGGCAACCATCAAAAAGGAAAACGAGTTACTGGGGTCCCCTTTTTGAAGAAAGGTTTGTCACTGGGACAACCATCAAAGATGAAGGCCAATAACTTAGGTATCTATCGCAGAAGAGGGCCAGTCACTGGGGCGCCCATTGAGAGTAGCTTAGTTACTAACACTCCAGTCATAGAAGAGAGTCATTAACTGAAATAGCCATTACAGAGGAGACAAAGTCAATCTTGGAACCAGTATAGAAGGACATAAGTCACCTGGAGATTTTTCACAGATAAGGGTCAGTCACTGGTGCAGGCATCAAATAGTAGAACCAGTTACTGGGGCAACAGTTAGAGAGGAATTACAGTAACTAGGGCATCTATCAAAGGGCAAAGTCAGTCACTGAGACAGCCATCACAGAAGAGGGCTAGTCATGGGACACCAATTAAGGAGGAGGCCCCATTACTGCATCACCAATAACAGATGAAAGCTGATCAATGGGTCACCATATTTGAAGGAATAAAATCACTGGGGAACCAGTCACAGAGAATGCCCAGTCAATGAGGCATCCATTATGAAGGAGGTCCAGTCACAGTTAAACTCATCAAAGAGGAGGACTAGTCACAGGGCACCTATCATATGTGAAGGCCAGCCACTGGGACAGTATACAACAGGGAGACCAAGTCTCTGAAGCACACATTATGGCAGATAATCAGTCACTGTGACATTCATCACAAAGGAGGGTCGATTTTTGGGATACCCATTATTGAGTAGGCCTTCTAAATTGGACACTCATCACGAAGGATGGCTATTCTCTGCACTACCATAATGGAGGAGGTTCCAATTACTGAACATCAATCACAAAGCAGACACAGTAATTGGGACACCGCTATGGAGGATGGACAGTCACAGGAGCATCAGTGGGGATGAAGCCAGTAATCACAAAGGAAGGACAATAATCAAGGCAACCATGACAGAGGAGGAGGAGTTACTAGGGCATCCATTTTGAAGGGAGCCGTTCACTGGTACCCATCAGGAAGGTGGGGTCATCACTGGAGCACCAATTTTGGAAGAAAACTAATCACTAGGACAATCATCACAGATGAGAGCCAGTCACTGGAGTACCCATCACAGAGGACAGGCAGTTAGTGGGGCATCAATCACAGAAGTTAGAAAGTCACTATGACAACCATAACAGTGGAGGCACAGTCACAAGGGCATGCATCACAGAGGAGGTATAGTCACTGAAAGGACATAACATGGATTTAATATTCCCATTGAGCAGCCATTTTAACATTGTCTAATTCACATTATTTTTATCAGTTAACTTACCCACTAATTAATAGCCAAGGATAGGACATGTTTCTTAGAGTTAACTATGGATAATTGTTTTACAACCCACTTCCTAGCTATCTTTGTACAAACAGACTTTTTTTTTATCAGTTAGTTGTCTCCACCCCTAACCAAAGTTAACCTAGTCAGTTCTTATTGAATTCATGACACAGGCCTACCCCAACACCATGACAGCAATCATGTGATGAAATTAAGTCCATCACCTGACATTAGCATCTGCCCTTACCTATTCTTCGTGATAACATGGAGCATACCACCCAATCACCTTAATTAACTTCCCATATCAAAGGGAAGTACTGAAAGGACTCAACAATGAGTAATCGGGAACATAGACTTACTTGACTCTGGTGTAGCCATGTGCTTTTTCACCTATGGTCGTTGCCATGTTTCCTAGTTTTGGCCCCTACCCTATCTTGGAGAGGTGAATATTCTCTTTCCCTCTCTCTGTCATATACTTTCTGAATAAATTATATTTTCAATCTACTTTTGGTGCAATGCATTGCCTCTTTCTCGTGGCCCCTGATTGCACACCAGACTTTCACACCATGGCAGATCTGATCTAGGATCATGGATGACCCTCTGAGAGTGTGACCTAACAGAGGGTCACCCATAAAAAGAGGAGGGCATATCACTGTGGTACATATCGCAGAGTGATGCCAATTTCTGAAGCAACTATCATGCAGAAAGTACAGTCACTAGGAGTCTCATTAAAGAGACCAGACGCTGGGGCTCCCATCACACAAGATGTCCTGTCAAGGGAACACACATCACAAAGGAGGATTAGTCACACAGGCATCCATTATTGACGGAGCTCAGTAAGTAGGAAGACCATCACAGAGGAGGAATTGTCACTGGGGCACCAATCAGAGGAGACCAAGACAAAGGGGCAACCATACTGGAGGAGGGCTAGTACCTGACTCTATAATGGAAGAGGCACAGTCACTATTGCACCCATTATGGAGGACACCCAATCAATGGGGCAATTATCACAGAGGAGAGCCAGTCACTGGGTACCCATCACAGAGGCGAGCCAGACATTGGGTATGGACCATAAGGGAGGGTCACTAGGGTACCCATTATGAATAAGAACCAGTCACTTGTGCACGGATCTCAGAGCAGACTCAGTAATGGGGGCATCCATCACAGATGCATACTAATCACTGGCACACATATTATACAGCAGAGCCAGTCACTTGTGCACCAATCACCAAAGAAGTCCGTCACTCGGGGCATACCACAGAGGAAGGCGAGTCACTGGAGCACCCATTTTAGAGAAAGAGCATTCACAGGTACAGATATCACAGAGAAGGGGGAGTCACTGGGGCACCCATAAGAGTGTAGGGTCAGTCGCTGGAGAATCCAACACAGAGGAGGCCAGCAACTGGGATACCCATCACAGAAGATAGCTAATCATGGAGACACCAATTTTGGAGGAGGCTCTGTCAATGGGGTAAATATCACAGAGGAGGTCTGGTCACTAGGGCATCCATTATAGATGAGAACTATTCGACTGGGCACCCATCACAGGAGAGTCACAGTCACTGAGGCACCTATCATAGAGGAGTACCAGTCACTGGGCACCCCAAAACGGAGGCCCAATCACTGGGCTACACCTCACTGGGGAAGGCTAGTCACATGGGCATATATCAAAGAGATCATACAGTCACTGAAGCACCCATCACAGAGAAAGGCAAGTCAGTGAGGAATCCATTAGAAGGAGGACACTTCACTGGGACATCCATCTGAGAAGAGGTCCAATCACTGGGGTATCATCACACAAGATGTCTACTAACTGGAAAACTGATCACAGAGAAAGACTTGTCACTGGAGAATTCATCGTAGTGGAGAAGCAGTCATTGAATCACCTATCACAGGGAAGGCCAGTCACTGGGGTAACCATCACAGATAGGGGCAAATCACTGGGTTACTGTGTACAGAGGAGAGCTAGTCACTGGACACTGATCACTCAGAAGGACCAGTGAATGTGGCACCAAACACACAAGAAAGTCAGTCACTGAGTCATCCATCACAAAGGAGGGCAACTTACTGGGACAACCATCACATAAAAGGGCCAGTCACTGGAGCACCCATCACAAAGGAGGTCCAATCACTGTGTTTCCTTCACCGAGACAGGCCTGTCATGGAGTCACACCTCACAAAGAAGGGCTAGATAATGTGACAACCATAAAAAAGGAGGGCAAGTCACTTGGGCATCCACTATGAAGTGGGGAGATTTATTGGGATAATCTTGCAAATACAGCACTAGTCACTTGAGCAACCATTATAGTGAAGGGGCAGTCACTGAGGCACAAATCACAGAGACGGTCCAGTCACTCAGTCATACACAGTGAATAAGGGTCAGTCAGTGGGACCCTAATCACAAAAAAAGGCTTGTCATTGGTGTACTCATAATAGAGGAGGGTCATTCCTTGTGGCACCCATTACAGAAGAGGGCCAGTCATTGGGGCATCCATTATAGAGGAAGATCTGTCACTGAGGCAGCTAACACAGAGGGGAGTCAGACACTTGGACATCCATCATAGATGAGAGCTAGTCACAGGTGCACACAGCATAGAGGAAGGCAAGTCATTCACTAGGGCACCCATTATGGATGAAGGCAAGTCACTTTGAGACCCATCACAGAGAAGTCACTGTCACTGAGGCACCCATTACAGCAGAGGTCTATCCATTGGGTCACCAAACACAGTGGAAAATTAGTCACTGGGTAACCCATTAAAATGGAGGGCTAGTCTTTGGACATCCATCACAGAGGAGACTAGTCACTGGGGTAGCCAACACGGTGAGAATAAATCACTGGGTTACCTATTACAGAGGAGATTCACTGGCGCACTGATTGAGTCACTCAGTAAGGAGTCATACACATAGGGGGGACAGTTACTGAGAAGCCCAACGCAGACGAGGGCAAGTAACTAAGGTAGACATAAATAATGGCCAGTAATTGGGGTACCAATCACAAAGGAGTGAAAGTCGCTGGACACTGAACACAGATAAGGATCTGTAAATGGAGCACCCATAATAGAAGAGGGCCAATCATTGTAGTACCCATCATATTGGTGGGCCAGTCATAGGGGCACACCTTAGAGAGGAGGGCTAGTCACTAGTCATTGAAGAGGCCCAGTCACTGTTCCATCTATCACAGAGTATAGCCAGTTACTATGACACCCATCACAGAGGAGACCAAGTCAATGGGGCACACAATACAAAGGAGTACTTTTAAGTGTTTCACCCATTTTGGAGAAAGACCAGTCATTGGGACACCAATTGCAAAGGATACCCAGTCAATGGAGCAAATGAAGGACCAAACATTGGGACTCCCATTCTCAGAGGAGGGCCAAACACAGGATCACTTTTAATAGAGGAGTCCAGGCAAGGTGACACCCATCACAGAAGAAGGCCAGTCACTGGGACACCAATTAAGAGGAGAACCAATAACTAGAGCACCAATCAGAGAGGACAGCCAGACAATGAGGCAGAAAACACAAAGGAGGGACAGTCACTGAAGCACCCATCACAGATAGGAGCCAGTCACTGGAGTCCTGATTACAGAGGCCTTTCACTGGGACACCCATCAGAGGAAAGTCAGTCATTGAGGCAACCATAACAGAAAAGGGTAATTCACTGAGAAAGCGATCACAGAAAATGGCTAGTCACTGGAGCACCTATCACATAGGAGAGTCAGTCACTGGGGTGTCCATCACAGAGTAGGCGTATTTACTTGGGCACCCATCACAAAGATGGGTTAGTCACAGATGCACTCCTGTAAGAGGAGGACTAGTCATTGAACAACCATTCAGTGGAGAACTTGTTACTGTGACACAAATGATAGAAGAGGGCTAGTCACCTGAGCACATATCATAGAGGAAGGACAGTCACTGGGACAACCATCACAGTGGAAAGCTAATCAACAGGGCACTCATCCCTGAGGAAGGCCAATTACTGGGCACCCATCCCAAAGGAGGACTTGTCCTTGAGACATGCAATATGGAGGAGGTCGGTTACTGGGACACCCATCACAGAGAAGAGAAAGTCACTAGGACATTTATTATGGAGGAGACCCAGTCCCTGCAGAAAAAATAACTGAGAAGGCACAGTCACTATGGCACCCATAGTAGAGCAGGGCTAGTCACAGAGGAACAAATTATTTAGGAAATTCAAAGAATTCCTAGGGCAAAGAACACAAAAGAAGCCTTTTCTTTTGGGTACAGAAGACAGTGAAGGATCAGTCATTGGAACATTTTTCATAGACAAATCCCAGTCACTGGAACATCCATCACAAAGGAGTGTCAGTCACTGGGACACCCATCACAGAGAACGTGTAGTCAGTGAACAAGCATCAAAGAGGAGGGCCTGTCACTGGGACAGCCATCACGGAAGATAGTCAGTTAAGGGCACATCTCACAGAGAAAAGCCAATCACTGAGATTCTCATGATAGAAGAGAGGCAGTCACTGGACACCCATAACAGAGGAGGGCCATTCACTGGGCCAACAAAAACAGAGACTGGCAATCATGGGGGAATCCCTTGCACAGGAAGCCTAGTCACTGGTAAACCCAACACAAAGACGGGTTAGTCACTATGACACCTATACAGAAGTAGGACAGTCACTGGGACACCCACACAGAGAAGGCCCAGTTATTAGGCCCCCATCACAGAGGGGAGGCAGTCACCTGAGCACTCATAATAGAGGAGGGTCAATCACTGTTTCAACCATCACAGAGGTAGGCCAATCATGGATATGCCCCTCACAAAGGAGCGCTAGTTACTGGGGCACATACTATTGAGGAGGCCCAGTCACTAAGGAATTAATCACAGAGGAGGGCCTGTCACTGTGACAATTATCACAGAGGAGAACCAGGCATTGGAGTACCCATTACAGAGGAGGGGTATTCACTGTGGCACCCAATTTGGAGGAAGATCAATCACAAAGGAGGCACAGTCAATGTAGCACCTATTAAACAAGAGGCCCAATCATTGGGAAACTCTTCACAGAAGAGGACCAGTCAATGGAGCACCCATTATGAAGGAGGTCAAGAAGCTAGGGCACCTATTACAGAGTAGGAATAGTTACTGGGGCATCCATTTTGGAGGAGATGCCATGACTAAGATACATATTATAGAAGAGGACCAGTCAATGGGGCACCCATCACAGAGGATGGCCAGTCATTAGTGAACTATTTATAAAGGAAGACCACTGTGTGGTCTTGGTACCACTGTTACTCTTGGTACCACTGTCACTTGGTACACTGTGTGGTCTTGGTACCACCGTCATTTTGGGTACCACTGTCACTGTGGTACCCAAAATGGAGGAGGACCAGTCATCGAGACACCTGTCACATAAAAGGGCTAGTCATTGGGGCACCAAACAGATATGAAACCCAGTCACTTGTACAACAACCAAAAAGGAGGCAGTCACTGTCACACAATTTATGGAAAAGGCCATGACTGGCACACCCATATAAACGAGGATCAGTCTCTAGGGCAGTCATTATGTAGGAGGCCAAGTAAGTGGTACACACATCACTAAGGAGAGCTTATCACTGGAGTGACCATTATGGAGGAAGGTCATTCACTGGAGAATCAGTCATTGGGGCATCCCCAATGGGGAATTGGTGGTTACTAGAACATCTATCACAGAGTGAAGTTTTTCACCCAATTTAGAGCAGTACCAGTCACTGGGGCATCAATCATGAAGGAGTTTAGTCACTGGAGCACCCATTATGAAGAAGATTAGTCACTGGGACAACCATCACTGAAGAGGGCCTTCCACTGGGATAACCATCACTAAGGAGACCTTATAACTGGGGTACACAATATGAAGTAGGACCAGTTACTAAGACACCCATCAAAAAGGAGGGCCAGTCACTGGTACACTCATCAATGATGACCATTAGTTACAGTGGCATCCATCACACAGGATGACAAGTTTTGTGGAAACATCACAATGGAGGGCTAATCACTGGGGCATCCATAATTGATGCATTCTCATAAGTGGGACGCCCATCAGAATGGAGGGCTAGTCACGAGGTCAAGAATTGTGGAGGAGTGACAGTCACTGGGGTACACAGTATGGAGAAGGTACAGTAACTGTGGCAGCCATCACAGAAGAGAGCCTATCACAGGAACATACATCAAAGGAGAGCCAGACTCTGGAGCGCCAATCACAGAGGAAGGTGAGTCACTAGCGCATCCACTATGGAGGAGGGTCAGTCACTGGGATTCCCATTTCAGAAGAAGGCTACTGGCTAGGGTCCCCATCAGAGAGATCAGTCTGTAATTCAGACAACCATTACAGTAGAGTGACAGTCACTGGAGCATCCATCACAAAGGAAAGTCAGTTACTTGGGAACCATTTATGAAAAGCCAGTCACTGAGGCACACATCTCAGATGAGGACCAGTTACTGTGACACCAATTATAGAGAAGTGTCCATAATTGGGGCAGCCCTAAGGAGGATTCAGTCGCTGTCTCCAATCACAGAAGAGATCCAATAATTGGGCAGATATTACTGAGGAGGCTAAATCTATGTGGTACCCATTACAGAGGAGGGTTGCTCACTAAAGCATGTATAACAAAGGGGGCACAGTCACTTTGGCACCTATCACAGCGGCAAGTCAATCACGGAGGCGTCTATCACAGAGGAGGGCCAGTCGCTAGGCCACCCATTAGAAGGAGCCCCAGTCACTGAAATACCCATCACAGAGGAGAGGTAGTCACTTTGGTACCCATCTCAGAGGAGAGCCAATCACTGAGGCACCCATCGAGGAAAAGGTTAGTAACTGAGGCATCCATCCCAGAAGAGGTCCAGACACTGGGGCAATCACTTGAAGGTTTACTAATTACAGGACTCTGATTACAAAGGAGGGCCAGTCACAGGGGCACCCATCAGAGAAGAGCTCATGTAACTGGGACACCAATCACAGAGGAGGACCAGTCACCAAGTCACCCATCACAGAGGAGGACCAGTCACCAAGTCACCCATCACAGAGGAAGCCCAGTCACTGGGGCTCCACTAAAGAGTTCTGGTAATCACTGAGTTACCTATCACAGATGAGGACCTGTCTCTAGGGCACCCAGCATATAGGAGACTAGACCCTGAGGGACCCATCATAGAGAGAAGCCAGTAACTGGGGAACCCATTATGGAAGTTGACCAATCACGTTGAAACTCATAACAGAAGAGAATCTCTGACGAGGGACACCATTTTGATGGAGGGCAGTCACTGGGTGAGTATTTCCTTTATTTGTTGCTTACAGGTGGCAGATTGAACCACACATTCAGTTTTCAGGATAACCTACTGAATCTAACACCACACTCTTTTTTGTATTCATTTGTAGATTTATCTATTAGTGCACTTGGAAGGTAGTATAAAATTTTAAAAAGAAAGGTGATTGCCAAATACTCTTTGAAAGAAGTTGAAAGAAAACTTAAGATGTTCCTAGCGAAGTTAAAGAGAAAACACAAACATTGGAAGTCTCTTGCTGAAATATCTAACAGAATGTTGTATGATCATTTTTGTCTCTTCAGTGAATAAAGAGTAGTCGTATTGAAATGAAGTCAAAATCCTGCTCCCTGGAGTCTTTTTGTTTGCCAGAAACGTGATTTGCTGGACAATAAAGATCATAAGGCTTAAGGAGACACCTGCATGCTCCCTACTTCTGGGTTTAATTTGAGGATTTTTTTTATTGTTATAGGAGGTTGAATCTAGACCAAAGGTGAAAAAATCAGCAGTAATGATGATAGGTTCAGGGCTCCTCGAAGAGTTAAAACTCATGTTTTTTTTTACTCAAACTGCAGTTTAAGGCTCTAGGTTATTTCACTCCTGGAATTAATTAGACAAGTCTGCAGTGTTTCAGACAACACAATGAACAATTTCAAGGATTAAAATTTGTGAAACCCCAGACAAATTTCCAGGTAAGCTTTGTAAAATTGGAAAAAGAACGACCATCTCTCTGCGAAGGCTATGAGGAGAAAACACAGTCCCTTATGGTAACATAGTTTATATATTACTTCACTCCTGGAATTAATTAGACAAGTCTGCAGTGTTTCAGACAACACAATGAACAATTTCAGGGATTGAAATTTGTGAAACCCCAGACAAATTTTCCAGGTAAGCTTTGTAAAATTGCAAAAAGAACGACTATCTCTCTGTGAAGGCTATGAGGAGAAAACACTGTCCCTTATGGTAACATAGTTTATATATTATTAGTTAGAGTTTTATAATTATTTCATGGGTTTCACAAAAGGAAACACTTTAAGCAGCAAGCAAGTTAAATAGTAATTTATCTTTTTCTGTCCTAGAGACATTATGTTTAGTTGTAATCAATGCATTCACAGAAAAGTCGCACAATTACCTGCAACGTTATCTGGATGCCAGCATGCTAAAGGTTTCCACATTATCTGCTTAGCTTATCTACATGTAAGAGTTTGGCAAATAAGGTATCATAATTTCCTTAAAGTACAGCGATAACAAACATCTAATTTACCTGCTTTTTTGCTTTTTTTTTCATGGATAGGTGGCAGACGTATCCATCCTTTCAAACAGTTTGTAGTATAACTACGTGGGGCTAACTCCACACTATTTTTTTGATTCGTTTATTTATCTTATGTATTTGGAAGCAAGTAACATACTCAGAAAGAAAAGAGATTGCTGATATGCCTTGGAAGAAAGATGAAAGAAATTCTAAGATCGTTCCTGTAAGGATAAAGAGAAATCTCAAACGTTGCATGTTGGAAGTCTCTTGATGAAATACCTAACAGAATGTGGTGTGATCTTTTGTGTCAGATCAGGGAACAAAGAGAGGTGGGATGCCGCAAAGTCAAAAACCTCCTCTGAGATTCCCTTAGCAGAAAAATGCTTCATTAGGCAATAGAGATCATTGGGCTTAAGGAAAAACACCTTATGCTATCTACTTCTGGGTTTACTTGGAAGTTCATTCTTCATTGCCTCGTGAGGCTGAATCTAGGTCAAAGGTGATAGGTTCAGCAGGATTGATGACATGCTCAAAACTTCATGGAAAGCTAAAACTCATGTATTATTCTCTAACTGCAGCTTAAGTTTCAAGATTATTTCATTCCTAAAATTAATTTTGACAAACTTATACTATATAAGACAATATATTGAATTAGGGATTGAAATATGTGAAAACCCATACAATATTTCAAGGTAAATTTTTCTAAAAGAACAGAGAAATGGTACTTCCACATAAAGAAGCTATGAGGAGAGAACACAACACCTTATGGAAACATGATTTACATCGTATGGGTTGAGTTGTTATGACTATTTCATTGGGTTCTCAAAAGGATGCACTTCTAGCAAAAACCAACTATAAATTCGGTTTTCCTCTTCTTTTTCCAGATACATGCTGCCCAGTGGAAATCAGTGTATTCATCACCTACACACCTACATTGATGCTCAGCTGCTGAAGTTTTCAATGTTATGTGTGTAGCTGCACTATAGGTAAGATTTTAGCAAGGCTGATATCAGAATTTCTTTAAATCATAATGAGAAATAAACAACTGAACAGCTCTTTTCTTAATTTGCTGCTGACAGGTGGCCTATGAATCCACCCATTCAGTTTGCAGTATAGCGTACAGAGTAACACCACACTTTTTCCATTTATTTATCTATCTATTAATATGTTTGGAATTAATTACAACACTTTCACAAAGGAAGGAACCTTCCAAATTGTCTTTGAAGGAGTTGAAAGAAATTCTTAGATGTTATAGTCACATTAAAGAGAAAATATTTATCTTGGAAGTTTCTTGGCTAAACACATAAGAGAAGGTGGTGTGATTATGTGTGTCAGTTCAGTGAAAAATGTATGATGGGACTTCAGTTTAGTCACAATCCTGCTCTGGTATTCTCTTGCCAGAAAAGTGTTTCGCTGGGCAACACAGTTCATTGAACTTACCAGGAAACACCTGCATGCTACCTACTTTGGGAATGAGGATATATTCGAGGCTCTATGAGGAGTTTAAACTCATGCCCTTTACTCTAAGTGCAGTTTTGCCCTCTAGGTTAGTCTTTCCTGTAACTAATTAAGGCAATCCCATGGTATTTAACACTACACATTGTGTTGTTTCAGTGATTGAAATCTATGAAACCTCAAACAATAGTTTTAGGTAAATTTTGTGAAAGAGCAAAGAGAAGACGTTCTATGGAAGCTATGAGGAGAGACTACAATCTTTTATCACAAAAAATAGTTTGTATATTAGGGGCTAGAGTATTATGACTATTTCATAAGTGTCACAATAGAAAGCACTTTTACCAAAATGCAAGTTAAAAAGTGTTTTTCTCTTCATGACCACGATTTAAGTAGCCAAGTGGCAAAAAATGCATTATTCGTAATGTGATCAAATTGTAAACATACAAAGGCTTATACTAAAGTGTGAAAGGTTTCAATATTATCAGATATCAACATTTTCTTAAAACATATGAAGAAATACAATAAAACAATCACACTTGGTTTCACCCATTTATACAGTTTATAGTAAAACCTATTGAGTCTAACACCACACTCTTTTATGTTTTACTTATTTATTTATTTGATGTAAGTGAAACACTTTCACGAAGAAAGGAGATTGCCAAGTAGAAGGCTAAAGAAATCCTACAATACTATTCGAGATGTTAAAGAGAAAACACAAAGATGCATGTGGAAAGTATCATGGCATAATATAAGATGGTATGCGGTGTGATCATTTGGGTCAGTTCAGGGAACAAAGCTTAGTGGACACCTATAAAATACAAAACCTGTTATTTGCCATAATGTACTTTGGTGGGCAATAGATTACATTAAGATTAAGAAGAATCACCTGCACAATACCTATTTCTGAACCTAATCGGAGGTTGTCACTTTATTATCTCCTGATTCTGAATCTAGGTCAAAGAAAACAAAATCTGAAGAAATTAAGGTATGCTCAGGGCTACATGAGAGTTAAACACTCATGCACTTTCACTGCAGCTAAAGTCTCCAGATTATTTTACTCCTGGAATTAACCCAGGCAAGCCCTGAGAATTTAAGACTACACATTGCTATGTTTCAGGTATTCCAACATGAAAATTTTCAAGTTAAGTTGTTAGACCAATTTACATAAAAGTTCAAAGAGAAGGTTCTTCTCAGTATGAAAGCTATGAGGAGAGATCTCAGCACGTTTGGAAACATTGTTTTTAGTCCATATCTAGAATTTTATGATTATTTTGGTTCACAACAGGAAGTTCTTTTATCAAGAAGCATTTTTTTCTCTTCCTGTCCCAGAGTTGTGTTACCCAGTGCTAACCAGAAAATTCATTGGAGAGTGGGAATGTTGCTTACAAACCCACATTAATGCTAATTGTTAAAGGCTTCCACCTTATCCTTTCAGCTCCACTCTAGGTAAGAGTATGGCAAAGCAGATATTAGAATTTCTTTAATCATAGTGAAAAATAAAATAATGATATTTTACTTTTATTAACCACTGAAAATTGGCAGATGGATACACTGATTCATACAGTTTTCAGTGTAGCTTATTGAGTCTAACACCACTCTATTTATTTATGTATTTATGTATTCATTTATTTATTTATGTGAATATAACTGAAGTGTTTTCAGATAGAAATGAAATTGTCAAAGTGCCTTGGTAGGAAGCTGGGAGAAAAGCTTTGATATTTGCTGTGACATGAAAGAGAAATCACAAATGTGATTGTCAAAAGAAATAATGGAATGTAGTGTGATCATTTGTGTCAATTCTGGAAGTAAAGCATGGTGAGAATTCAGAAAAGTGAAAAACTTTCTATGGTGTTATTTGCCATATGAGTGTTTCACTGGGAAGTAGAGATCATTAGACTTCAGGAGAAACATCTGCATTTCACTTACTTCTGTGCTAAATTGGAAGTTCTTTCATAATTAACTCAGAATACTGAATCTAGATCAAAGATAAAAAGTTAGATGAAACCAAAGTAGGCTACTGGTTCCATGAATAATTAAAAATCGTACCCTTTAATGGGAGCTTAAAGTTCTAGATTATTTCACTCCTTGTGGTAATTTAGGCAACCCTATTTTACTTAAGACTATACAATGCATTTTTCCAGGGATCAAAATACATTAAAACCTAAAGTTTCTATTTTAATTTTGTATAAGTACAAAGATAAGTTCTTACCCTGTGGAAGCTATGAGGAGAGAACACAATCCCACAAGGAAACATGATTTGTAACCTAGGGTCTAGAGAGTTATGATTATTACATGTGGTTCACAATAGAAAGAACTTTTAGCAACAAGCATGTCCAAATGTAGTTTTTTTCTTACTGTCCTAGAGATGTGTTCCTCAGTGTTAAATAATGGATACAGCTGAGAGTAGCAAAGTAATCTACAAATGTAACCTATAAATCTATGATGACGCTAACCTCCTAAAAGGTTCCACAGTATCTGTGGAACTTGACACAAAGTAAGAGTTTGGCAAAGCAGATATCAGAATTTCTTTAAAGCATAATATGAAAATAAATAAACTAAAACAAAATCACCAGGTTTTTCCTGCATTGGATGCTGACAGGTATCAGATGGAACCACCTATTCTATGAGTTTGAAGTATAACCCAGTGGTTCTACCAGCTCACTCTTTTTAAATTTATTATTATATATAGCTGTTCATTTATTTAAAATTCAGTAACATATTTTCAAAAATAAAGGAGATTGCCATATTATCTTTGAAGGAAGCTTAAAGAAAACCTAAGATGTTCCCAGTGACTTCAAACAGAATACACAAATATTCATGTTGGAATAATCTTGGAGATATAAATAACAGAATGGGATACAGTCTTTTGTGTCATTTGGGAAACAAAGTATGGTGGGCGTCCATAAAAATCAAGCAGCTGCTCTTTGTTTTGCTTCCCTGAAGAGTGCTTCCCTGGTCAATAGTGATCATTAGGCATAAGATGAAATACCTCCATGCTGCCTTCTTCTGGCCTTAATAGGAGGCTCTATCTTAACCATCTCAGGAAGTCAAATCTACGTCAAAGGTGAAAAAGGCCAAATAAACTAAAACAGACCCACAGTTCCATAAAGAGTAATAATCACATGACTGTTAACTGCAACCTAAGGCTCTAGATTATTTTATTTCTGGAAATTAATTAGGCAAACCCATAGAATTTATGGCAATGCATTGAATTTTTTCAGGGATTTCAGTACTTGAAACCCTAAAAAATGTTGCTAGGTCAATCATTGTAGAACTATAAAAAGAAGATTCTTCTCCATATAGAAGCTATCAGGATAAATCACAGTTCCTGAACGAAATAGTATTTGTATCCTAGTGACTGAAGTGCTATTTTTTCACTACAGGAAGAACTTTTAGCAGCACGTAATTTCAAATGTAGTTTTTTTCTTCCTGTCTCAGAGACATGTGGCCGTTTGGTAATCAGTGCATTCACTGCAGTGTGGAAAATTGACCTACAACCCTACATTGATGTTAACCTGTGAAAAACTTCCACATTATCAGTATAGCTTTACACTAGGTAAGAACTGGCAAGGCAGATATCAGAATTTCTTTGAAACTTAGCCAGAAGATAAAATAAGTTAAAATAATCAGGTTTTGCCTAAACTTTCTGGTGAAAGGTCCACATGGCTCCACCTATTTGAACAATTTGCAGTATATCCTATGGGGTCTGACACCACACTCTATTTGTTTATTAATGTATTCACTTATTTCTGCATTTATCTATTTCTATATTTGGAAATAAGTGAAACACTCACAAATAGAGCAGATTGCACAAATGAATTTGAAGTAAGCTGAGAGAAAATTTAAGATGTTCCCAGTGGAAAAAAGAGAAAACAAAAAAGTTCATTTTGGAAGACTCTTGGCGAAATACATAACCTTACTTCATGTGACCATTTGTGTCATTTCAGGGAACAAAGAGTGCTGGGGATCCAACAATGTTAAAATATTACTCTGGTGTTTTCTCTCCAGAAAAGTGCTTCTCTGGACAACAAAGATTATTATTCTCTAGGAGAAATACCTCCATGCTACTTATTTCTGAACTTTTTTTGTAGATCTGTTCCCCAGAAGGCTGATTATGGGTATAAGGCTTAAAAAATGTATGCAGGAATAAGCTCAAGGATCCATCAGGAATTTAAAATCGTGTATTTTACTCTAACTGCAGCTTAAGGGTCTAGATTATTTAATTCCTGGAATTAATTTAGGCATGCTTATAGTATCCAAGACTATATATAGTGATGTTTCTGGTATTGAAATATGTGAAACATAGCCAGACTCAGTGGTTCAGCCTGTAATCCCAGTGCTTTGGGAGGCTGAGGTGAGTGGATTGCATGAGCCTGTGGGTTTGAGACTCAACTGGGCAGCGAGACCTCATCTCTACGATAAATCAAAAAATCAGCCGGGTGTGGTAGTGCATGCCTGTAATTCTGGCTACTCAGAAGGCTGAGGTGGAAGGATCATCAGATCCCAGCAGGCAAGGCTATGGTGACCTGGAGCAGCCACTGCACCACAGTCTGGGAGACCGAGTGAGACTCCAACTCAAAAAAAAAAAAATTAGCCAGGCATGGTAGTGCACGCCTGTAGTTCCAGCCACTTGGAAGGCTGAGGCAGAAGGATAGCCAGAGCCCAGTAGGTCGAGGCTGTAGTGGCCGGGAGCAGACACTGCATTCCAGTCTGAGTGACAGAATGAGATTCCAACTCAAAAAAAAAAAAAATATGTAAAACTCAAAACAAAGTTGCTAGGTCAGTTTTGTAAAGACACAAAGAGAACGACATTCTCCCTATTGAAATTACGAGAAGATATCACAGTCCCTTATGGTAACAGTTTTTAAAAATCAGGTGATACGGTTTTATGATTATTTCATGGGATTCACAGAAGAAAACATTTTTAACAAGCAAATTAAAACTTAGTTTCTTTCTTCCTCTTATAGAGATGTTTTTTTCTAGTTGTAATCAATGAATTCATTGGAGAGAGGAAAAATCGCATACAAATCTACATGGATACTAAACAGTTAAAGGCTTCCATATTATCTGTGTAGCTTTGCTTAATTAAAATTTGGTAAATCAAATATCAGGAAGTCCTTAAAGAATAGCGAGCAAAATACAATAAACAAACCTAGTTTTCCTATTTTGCCATGGACAGGGTGCAGACGGATCCATCAGTTTATGGTATAACCCACTGAGTCTAATACTACACTCTTTGATTTGTTTGCCAACTTATTTATTTGGGATTAAATAAAAGATTTTCCCTAAGAAAGAATATTATCTTGATACCTTTGAAAGATGCTAAAATAAATATATAGATATTCCTTGTGACATTTAAGAAAACATACCAGGACTTCTGGTAAGATTGTGATGTGGCAGCTTGGTCTGTGAGAACCTCTATGGTGGAGAACAAACATAAAGAATCTAGCTCTCTCCTGGGGGCTGCAGCTACAATCAGCAGCAGCTTGCTCTTCACATGAAGTTCAGCCACATCCACCACTCAAACATCACAGTAGTCTGGGTGGCTGCTGCAGCTGCAGACACCACCACCATGGCCATTGCCCCACCCATGCTTGACGTGACCCACGACTTCAGAACATGAAGCCCCACAAGCATAATCCACTGAGACAGCCACCACTGACACTGCTGTCATGCCCCACCTCTCAACCAGAGCCAGGCTCGTGGAGCTTCTTCTGTGTATTGTGAGGTGGTTGCTGCCACTGCTTCTACCGTTGCCTGCTCCCTCCCATCCTGGGTGCCCTCAACTTCTGCCCTGCCTGGCTTGTGCTGACTTGCAGGCTTCAGCAGCTGCAGATAAAGATCAGCTGGAGTGGTGAGATAGCACCACCCACTGGGGATTAAAGGTAACAACCTCAAAATGGGAAAGAGAGAAGCCCTTCCCCCTTGATAAATAGACACAGTCCAGATCTGAGTGATAGACTGGGCAGGGAGCCCAGATCTGAACTGCTCTGCACAACAAGCCAGGGGAAACTGACCCTAACTATGAACAAATCTACCAACCTGCAAAGACAGCTAAAAATCAGAGCTTAAATGACATTGGATTTAAAGGAAAAGTCTCAGAGTGTGCTTGGTTGGTTCTGTTAGTTTAGTGATTTTATTCTATTCCTTTTCTTTTGTTCTTTTTTAAATTTCTCTGCAAACCCCATCTTTATATAGAGAAACAGCACACCAATAAGGAGGTTGGTTGGCTTGTACATTAGCATCATTATATGTTTTAGTTTTTTCGTATGGTTGTCAGTTAATTTGTAGTCATGGTTATTGTTTTCTTTTTATTTGTTTCAGTCTTTGTGTCTCTCTTCATTTGTTAGTTGGTAAGCTGCTAACTCCTATCTCTCTCCACCCCCTACTGCCTGCTCCATTCTCTTTCCTCTCTTAGTCTCTTTTTCCTTTCAGGGAGTAAACCTAAAACCTCACTGCATGGACAGATTCCAAGGCAGTGGGAAGTGGGTTTCAATTATCCATACACCTGTTGGCAGATACCAGGTCTGCAGAAAGATTATGAATCACAACTACCCTCTTAATTAAATCTCAAAACAACACAAAAAATTACCCCAACCTACAGTCAAACTCCAGAATTTAACAAAGAGAGAGGATATACATAAGGAAGAATAGGAGATTGAACAAGCAGAAGTAAAAGCATTCCCTTCACACCTAAATAACAAAATTTAAAAAAAAAACGGAAGTGGAGGGAAGGAAAAAGTACGGAGGAAAAATTTCACAAATGAAGAAAAACCGAAATAAGAATTGAGGTATCACACAGGCCTCTGGAAGGTCAGACACTGGGAAAACAGAGTTTGGAATACAAACAATAAAGAGCCCCCAGTGACCGGTTATATGCAATAAACCCAGACATCAAGACATTAATAAAGAGTATAAAAAAATTGAGGAGAGACAGAGGAAAACAGGAAGGAGCTGATGACAGAAATAAGAGTAGTAAAGAATACTGTGATGTAAATAACAAACTATTAAGCATGGAAAGCAAAATTAGCCAATCAGAAGAAAGAATCTCAGAGCTTGAAGACCAAAATACAGAACTGTCAAAAACATAGAAAAGAAGCTTTAAAAGACAGAACAAAACCTTCAACAGATGAATGATTATTTCAAGAGACCTAACTTAAGAGTAATTGGCATCCCTGAGGCAGAGAGAGACAGAGGCTGCACTGGAACTAACATTTCATGAAATCATTCGAGATAACTTCCCTCATCTCGTCAGTGATACAAAACTTCAAACACAAGAGATCCAGAGACCCCCTGAAAGACACCAAATGAGAAGACCAACTCCCAGACACATAGTAATTCACCTCAGCAAACTAGGTATAAAAGAAAAAGTTCTAAAGGCAGCAAGAGAAAAAGATCAGACTCCCTACAAGGGAAGACCAATTAGAATAGCAGTAGATTTATCTACAGAAACAATTCAGGCTAGGAGAGCTTGGAGCCCTATCTTCACAGTTCTAAAAGATAAACAATTTCAACCGAGAATAACATACCCAGCCAAGTGAAGCTTCATCAGTAAGGTAGAATTAAATTTTTTCCTAGATTTCCAATCCCTAAGTACCTATGCTGCCACCAGACCACCTCTACAAGAAACACTTAAGAAAGTATTGAACACAGAAGGAAAAAAGAACAACAATGTTCTTCAAAAAGGTACAGGCAAAAGGCTAAAAAGACATGAACCAACTCCAAAACGAAAGTAAAGAAAACAAGCAAACAGGAACAACAACAGCAACTCTGTTAGAACCTTATGATAGTTATCAACTCTCACATTTCAAAAATGAGCCTGAATGTGAATGGACTAAATGCACCACTGAAAAGACGTAGAATGGAAAAATGGGGATAAAATAACACCAGGTAGCAATTTATTGCCTTCAAGAGACTCACCTCACTAGAAAGGACACTCACAGACTCAAGGTAACAGGATGGAAAATGCATTTTCAGGCAAATGGAACACAAAAGAAAGGATCATGATCTTAATCTCCGACAAAATACCCTTTAAGTTATCAAAAATTTAAAAGATATAGAAGGCTCCTACATTATGAAAAAAGGCTCAATCCATCAATCAGAAATATCCCTCCTAAACATACGTGCACCCAACATAGGAGTACCAACTTTCATAAAGCAGCTTCTAGGTAAACTCAGAAAAGATACTGACTTTAACACTATCATAGCTGGGGACTTCAATACTCCACTCACAACTCTAGACAGATCATCAGGACAAAAAATCAGCAACGAGATATGAAAACTCAATGTGACTCTTGATCAAATGGACTTAATTGATACCTACAGAACACTCCATCCAATGACCACAGAATATACATTCTACTCATCACCACATGAAACGTACTCTAAGATTGACCACATACTTGGCCATAAAGCAAGAAAAAGCAAATTTAAAAAGATTGAAATTTTGCCATTCACCTCTTCGGACCACAGTGGAATAAAAATAAACATCAACACCAACAAGGTTCCCCTCAAGCCCACAAAGACATGGACACTAAACAGCATGATGCCAAACAGCATCAATGGTCAAATCAAAGCAGAGATTAAAATATACCTGGAAACAAATGAAAATGAAGAAACATCTTCACCTACCACTGGGGAGAGGAGAGAGTATTCAGTAAATGGTGCTGGGAAACTGTTTGACCACATGCAGAAGATTCAAACAAGACCCCTCGCTATCCCCATACACACACACAAAAAAAACTCTAAATGGATCAGAGACCTAAATGTAAAACCTCAAACCATAGGAAACTTAGAAAATGCAGGGCACACCCTTATGAAAATTGGAACTGGCATCCGATTCCTGAACAAATCCTGAAATGCATGGACCATAAGAGATAAGATAGACAAGTGGGACCTCATTAAACTGGCAAGCTTCTGCAAAGCCAAAGAAACCATCAAGAGAACAGGAAGACAGACCACAGACTGGGAAAACGTTTTTGCCAATTCTATATCTGACAATGGTCTAACATTTTGGATCTACAAGGAAGTCAAACATGCTGAAAAGTAAAAAAAAAAAAAACACCCCATTACAAAGTGGGCAAAAGATATGAACAGACATTTTACAAAAGAAGACATATGAGCGGCCAACAGACACATAAAGAAATGCTCAATCTCACTAATAATCAAGGAGATGCAAATTAAAACTACATTGAGATACCACCTAACTATAGTCAGAATGGTCATTATGATTAACTCAAAAAATAACAGATGCTGGAGAGAATGTGGTGAAAAGGGAACACTTCTACACTATTGGTGGGAGTATAAACTAGCGCAACCTCTGTGGAAAGCAGTGTGACAATTCCTAAAACCTCTAGATATCGACCTCCCATATGACCCCGCAATCCCCCTCCTGTGAATATACCCTGAAGATGTCAAATCATTCTATTAAAAAGATACCTGCACACGTATGTTTATTGCAGCATTGTTCACAATAGTGAGAACCTGGAACCAACCATGCTGCCCATCAAAAAATGATTGGATTAAAAACACGTGGTACATATACATGATGGAATACTACCCAGCCATAAAAAAGAAGAAAATCATGAATTTCACAGCAACCTGGATGGAACTAGAACCTATAATACTGAGTGATCTCTTGCAGAAACAAAGATCTGAGTATCACATGTTCTCACTCATAAGTGGCCCATGGGCATGTATCATAATACTATAAGTAAATGATTGACAGTGCTGGGAAACTATGGGGGGAACAGGGAGGGGAAGCGTGGTGGGATTAACAGTGGTCAATATCTGTCTAGGGGCGGGGGGACACCTCTTATCAACATTGGTGACTGAACGATGCATATTTGTATACCTAACTCTTAATTGTTTCCCAAAATTTTAAAATAAAAATATTTTAAAAATAAAAAATAAAGTTAAAGGAATCAACACAAAAAATGACTAGAAAAATACAAATATACTTCCAAAAATTTAATTAATAAATGACAAAAGTATAATAAAAATACAAAATCTACTGAGAATTATATAATTATAAAAACATGCATCAAGACTTTTGTAATGAAGTTAAAGTAGCACTTAGGAGACTTATTTAAAAGCTTACAGTAACAGCTACCAAACACATAAAAAAATGCTTAGCCTCACTAATCATCAGAGAAATGTTAATCAGAACCACAATTACACACCACTTAACACCAGTAAGGATGGCTATTATTAATACGTTAAAAAAAAAACCCAAACAGATGCTGATATGGCTGCAGAGATAAGAGAATGCTTCTACACTGTCGATGGTAATGTAAACTAATTCAACCTCTATGGAAAATAGTGTGGTGATTTCTCAAAATATTAAATAAAAATCGACTTTCCATATGACCCCACAATCCACCTACTTGGAATATACCCACAGGAACTCAAATCACTCTATGTAAAAGATACTTTCAGAGGCATGTTTATTGAAGCATTGTTCACAATAGCAAAAGCATGGAACTGACTGTGTTGCCAACCAGAAGAAGACTAGATTAGAAAATGTGATATGGTGCAGGCTTAGGTCAGTGACGGCTGCAGCATCCTCACTTCCCTTTCTTTCCTTCCTCTTCTTTCTCTTCCTTCTTTCCCCCCTCCTTCCCCTGGTCCCCCTCATCCAGCTTCCGTGCTCATCCTCCTGCAGTGGGCATTCCCTCTCCAAGGCCACGAGCAGTGGCAGGTACATCCAGTTTCCATGTCCAGGCAACCTCCTGCCTATCAAAGTTCCCACAGAGGCAGGTGGCACAGGCCTCGCTTCACCTGCCTGAGAAGTGGAAGACGCTGGCTCAGAGCATATGGTCTGCAGTAACTTTGGCCCATCACCAGTCATGCTGGTCTGAGGCCTGGGGACATTTGGTCCCATGCAGGGCCAGATATTGTGGCCCCCTGCTGCTGCTGCTGCTCCACTGCATGCATGGGAGTCTCGGGTCACAGCTTATCTCCCTCCCTGGCTACATCGTCTCTCACCCAGCACCCAGCACCAAGCCGTCAGTCACACAGGGAGGCTCTGGATGTCCACCCCTCATACACACTTGTCCCATTCCTGGCTGAAGTTCCCTGTGGGGGCCCAGAGCCACTCTTGCCACTCACCGCCTGCCCTTTGGAGCTCTGGAGTTCTTGGCCCAACCTGGCTGAGTAACTCAGCCCATGACCCCAAGCTTGGGGATCCAGACAACCGGAGAGAAATGGATCTGCAAAAACTGCCTTGGTCATTCTCCAGGCAGAGACTTCCATTGCCCTACCCACCTATCAACAAACCTCACCTCACATCCTAAGGGAACATTGCTAAACAGGAGACAAATCCCCACACCTAAGCTGAATCAGACCAAAGCAACCCCCAGGTAGTAGACTAAAAAAACAAACAAACCCAAACTGTGAGTAAATCTATCTGCCTGCAACGAAAAACAAAGAGAGAGGTCAGAGATCAGAGCAGAAGTGATTTTAGTCTGGTCTATTATTTTGACTTATGATTTTATAATTTAGACTGTTTATTCTGATTACTTTTGTTGTTTGCCTTCTGACTTATATGGTTTCATGATTTTATTGGTATGTTTCTGTGTAGCCATCAGTATTCTTTAGTGAATGTTTCTTACGTGTCTTTTTTCACTTCTTTTCAGCCTTGTGTCTCTTTCTCACCTGATAGTTGATATGTATGTCTGTTTTCCCTCTCGCTCTACTCTCTTTATTACTTCCTATTGACCACCCTTTCCTCCATCATTTTCCTCTTTTATACCCCTTTTTTAATCTAGGGGCCAAGACTACATACTGCTGCACAGACAGATAGTAATGCACAGGAAAATAGGCTCCATTGTGCTCATACACCTGTTAGTGGATGCTAGAATCAGCATGTACATTCTGAACCACAGCTTGCCCCTCAATTAAACCTCAAAACTGAAAAAAGTACAGTCAGCAGCCCACACTCCAACTTCAAAAGTGAGCAAAGCCAGAAGACCTTCATAAGGAAGAACAGAATATTGCAGAATTGAAACAAAAGCAACCCGACCTTTCCTCAAAAACAGAATTAAAGAAGGCGAGGGAAAGGGAAGAGAGAGAAAAATCTACACAAATGAAGAAAAACCAAAAGAAAGTTATAGGTCTCTCTCAGACCCCTGGGAGGGCAGACACTGAAAAAACTTACTTTGGAATGCAAACAATGAAGAGCCCCCAGAAAGAAAGGTCTCAAATTACAAACCTAGATATCAAGACATTAATGGAGAGATTAAAAATAAGTGAGGAGACACAAGAAGAAACTAGGAAGGAGCTTATAGCTGAGATAACAGTAATAAAGAATATTGTGAATGAAATAAATAACAAACTGATAAGAATGGAAAGCAGAATTACCCAAGCAGAAGAAAGAATCTCAGAGCTTGAGGACCAAAATATAGAACTAACTCAAACTCTTAAAAACACAGAAATATGGTCAAAAAAGTACAAAACCTTCAAGAGATGGGCGATTACTTCAAGAAACCGAACTTAAGAGTAATTGGCCTTCCTGAGGCAGAAAGAGAGACAGAGACCACACTGGAACAAACTTTCCATGAGATCATTCAAGAAAACGTCCCTTATCTAATCAGTAATGGAAGAATTCAAACACAAGAGATTCAGAGAACCCTTGCAAGACTACAAATGAGAAGACCACCTCCTAGACACATAACAATTCACCTAAAGTAGGCATTAAAGAAGAAATCCTAAAGGCAGCAAGAGAAAAAGGCCAGATCACCTACCATGGAAGACCAATCAGAAGAGCAGCAGATTTATTTACAGAAACCCTGCAGGATAGGGGAGCTTGGAGCCCTATCTTCAAAGTCCTAAAAGATAAACAATTTCAACCAAGAATAACCTACCTGGACAAGCTAAACTTCATCAGCGAGGGAGAATTAAAATCTTTCCCAGATACCCAATATCTACCAACATATGCTGCCACAAAACCAACTCTACATGAAACACTTTAAAGTACAAAACACAGAAGAAAAGGAAAAAAAGAGCAACATTCCTCACAAGAGTACAGGAAAAAGAATAAAATTTACATGAAGCAAACCCAAAACCAAAAGAAAGACAAATAAACCAAGTGGAAGAACAACAACTATATAAGAACTCTATGATAAGGACGAACTCTCACATTTCAATAATTGGTCTGAATGTGAATGTACTAAACTCACCACTGAAAAGACATAGAATGGCAAAATGGATAAAATATCATCAGGCCACAATATACTGCCTTCAAGAGACCCATCTCACTAGAAAGGACATACAAAGACTCAAAGTAAAATGATGGGAAACAAATTTTCAAGTGAATGGAAAACAAAAGAAAGGAGGAGTCACTATCCTAATTTCAGACAAAATACCATTTAAGCTATCAAAAATTAAAAAAGATACAGAGGGCCACTACATAATGATAAAAGGTTCACTCCAACAAGAAATATCTATCCTAAATATATATGCACCCAACATAGGTGGGCCAACTCTCATAAAGCAACTTCAAGGTAAACTAAAGAAAGATATTGACTCTAACACCATCATAACTGGGGACTTCAATACCCCACTCACAACCCTAGACAGATCATCAGGACAAAAAATCAGCAAGGAGATCCGGAACCGCAATGTGACTCTTGACCAAATGGACTTAAATGATACCTACAGAACACTCCTTCCAAAGACCACAGAATACACATTCTACTCATCACTGTATGGAACGTATTCTAGAGATTGACCACATACTTGCCCATAAATCAAGCATAAGCAAATTTAAAAGGACCAAAATTCTACCATGCACCTTCTTGGACCACAGTGGAATAAAAGTAAATATTAACACGAACAAGGTCCCTCCAAAACCCACAAAGACATGGACACTAAATAGCATGATGCTAAACAACACCTGGGTCAATAATGAAATCAAAACAGAGATCAAAAGATACCTGGAAACAAATGAAAATAAAGAAACATATTACCAAAATCTCTGGGATACCTTAAAAGCTGTAGTAAGAGGGAGATTTATATCCCTACAAAAGCACATGAAGAAAATGAAAGGAACACAAATTAACAGCCTAACATGCCACTTAAGAAAGCTGGAAAAGCAAGACCACAAAAATCCTAATTTCAGCAGAAGAATCTAGATCACCAAAATAAAAGCCCAAATCCAGGACATAGAAGACAAAAACATAATACAAAAAATCAATGAAACAAAAAGCTGTTCCTTTGAAAGGATAAACAAGATTGATGGTCCCCTAGCAAGACTGACCAAGAAAAAAAGAGAAAAAAACCCAAATAAGCACAATCAGAACACAAAAGCTGAAGTCACTTCTGACCTTGAAGATATACAAAAGATCATTAGAGACTACTAGGTACACTTGTATGGAAACAAACTTGAAAACCATAAGGAAAACCTTACGGAAATGTCTGACATCACACTACCTACATACATTGGAAGAAGAAGAAATTGAGACCCTAAATACACCAATAACAATCAAGGAAATTGACTACACAATGGGAAAACTACTTACAAAAAAAGCCCTGGTCCAGATGACTTTCCAGCAGAATTCTACAAGACATTTAATGAGAAGCTGATACCAATCCTACTGAAGGTATTCCAGGCGTTTGAAAAAGATGAAACTATTCCAAAATAATTTTACGAAGCCAACATCACATTGGTACCCAAGCCAGGTAAAGATCCAACAAAGAAAGAGAACTACAGGCCAATATCTTTGATGAACATAGATGCTAAAAACCTCAACAAGATTCTAGCAAACCAGATTCAGTAATACACCTCAAGAATCTTCCATCATGACCAAGTAGGCTTCAGTCCTGGGATGCAAGTCTGGATCAACATTCGTAAAACCATAAATGTAATTAAATACATAATCAGATGCCAAAGAACCCATATGATTATATCATTAGATACAGAAAAAGCTTTTGATAAAATCCAGTATCCCTTCTTGATAAAAATCCTCGAACATCTAGGCATATGGGAAACATACCTCAAAATAGTAAAAGCCACCTATTAGAAACACACAGCCAGCATACTCCTAAATGGACACAAATTGGGACCATTTCCCCTGAAAACTGGAACAAGACAAGGGTGACCATTCTCACCCATCCTGTTCAACATAGTATTGGAAGTCCTGGCTCGAGCAATCAGAGAAGAGAAGGCAATCAGGGGTATCAAATTAGGAAAAGAGGAAGTCAAGTTATCTCTCTTTGCAGGCGATATGATTGTGTACCTTGAAAACACAAGAGAATCTACCAGAAACCTCTTTACACTGATAAAGGCCTTTGGCAAAGTCTCAGGCTACAAAATAAATGTGCAAAAGAAAATCGGATTTCTTTACACCAATAATAAACAAACAGAAACCCAAATAAAAACCACAATTGCATTCACAGTAACCACAAAAAAATGAAATAGCTTGGCCTTTTCCTAACCAGAAACATAAAATATCTTTACAATGAAAACTACAAACCACTGCTCAAAGAAATCAAAGATGATACAAACAAGTGGAAAAATATCCCATGCTCATGGATTGGGAGAATCAACATTGTGAAGATGTTCATATTACCTAAGGGAATCTACAAATTCAATGCAATACCCATTTAATTACCAGCAACATTCTTCTCACACCTAGAAAAAACAACACAGGAATTCATATGGATACACAAACGTCCAAGAATAGCCAGAACAATCCTCAGCATAAAAACAAAGCAGGTGGTATCACATTACCAGACCTCAAACTTTACTATAAAACTACAATCATCAAAACAGCTTGGTATTGGTATAGGAACAGGCATGTAGATCAATGGAATAGAATTGAGATTCCGGAAGCAAAACCTCAATTTCTCAACCAACTCATCTTTGACAAAGACTCCACTACCTACCACTGGGGAGAGGAGAACCTATTCAGTAAATGGTGTTGTGAAAACTGGCTGACCACATGCAGAAGATTGAAACAGGACCACTATCTATCCCCAAACACAAAAATTAACTCCAAATGGATCAGAGATCTAAATGTAAACCCTCAACCCATAAGAACCTTAGAAAATGAAGGAAAAAGCCTCATAGAAATCGGAACTGGCATCCAATTCCTGAACAAAAACCGAAACCCACAGGTCATAAGAGAAAAGATAGACAAGTGGGACCTTATTAAACTGAGAAGCTTCTGCAAAGTCAAAGAAAGCATCAAGAGAGCAGGGAGGCAGCCTACTGACTGGGAAATATTATTTGCCAACACCAGGTCTGACAAAGGATTAACATATTGAATCTACAAGGAGCTCAAACATGCTGAAAAGAAAAAAGCAAAGAACCCCATTATAAAATGGGCAAAAGATATGAACGGACACTTCTCAAAGGAAGACATCCGAGCAGCCAATAGACTCATGAAGAAGTGTTCAACCTCACTAATCATCAGGGAGATGCAAATCAAAACCACACTGAGATACCACCTAACTCCAGTCAGAATGGCAATTAACAACAACTCAAAAAATAACAGCTGCTGGAGAGGTTGTGGCAAAAAGGGAACACTTATGCACTGTTGCTGGGAGTGTAAACTAGTGCAACCTCTGTGGAAAGCAGTGTGGCTATTCCTTAAAGCTCTAAATATCAACCTCCCATATGACCCCATAATCCCCCTATGAGAATATATCCTGAATAACAAAAATCACTCTATAAAAAAGATACCTGCACATGTATGTTTATCGCAGCATTGTTCACAATAGCAAGAACCTGGAAGCAACCAAGCTGTCCATCAAAAGAGGACTGGATTAAAAAAATGTGGTACATATACACGATGGAATACTATGCAACCATAAAAAAGAACAAAATTATGAATTTCACAGCAATCTGGATTTG
This sequence comes from Carlito syrichta, assembly GCF_000164805.1. NCBI lineage: Eukaryota > Metazoa > Chordata > Mammalia > Primates > Tarsiidae > Carlito > Carlito syrichta. The sequence continues at coordinate 59,986 of NW_007020786.1, forward strand.
AGTTAGAGTCTATAATACTGGGTGACCTCTCACAGCAACAAAGATCCGAGTATCACATGTTCTCACTCATATAATGAACCTTGAACATCCAATGTAATATTATAAGAAAGTGACTGACAGTAATGGGAAAATATGGGCGGGGGATGGGATTAACGGTAGCAAATATCTGGGAATGGGGAAACACCTCTTATCAATAAGGGTGCCTGAATGAAACGCATTTGTATACCTAACCCTTAACTGTACCCCACAATATCTTTAAAAATATTGATTATAAGAAAATGTGATACATATACATAATGGCATGTTATGTTGCCATAAAGAAGGATACAATTATGACCTTCACAGCACCTTAGATGAACTTAGAGTTTATAATACTGAGTGATCTATCACAGAAACAAAGATCTGAGTATCACATGTTGTCACTCATAAGTGGACCTTGAACAATTATCATAAAACTATAATAAAAGTATTGGCAGTAGTGGGAAACAACTGAGTGACGTGGGGGTGGGGAGAGGCAGTATTGGCAATAGTAGGAATCTTCTGGGGAAGGAGGCACACCTCATCAACAAGGGTACCTGCATAGTGAACATTTTTAATCCTTAACTGTACCCCACATCTTTAAAATAAAAAAAAAATTAAAAAAACATAAACTAAATTGTATGTTAGAAATATGTTCATGTAATAAAAAATGGTATGTTGTGTTATCATTGGTTTCAGTTCAGGGAACAATGCTTGGTAGTCTCCAACAATGTCAAAAAAAATCTGCTCTGGAGTTCTTGTGCCAGAAAAGTGCTTTCCTGGGCATTAGAAATCATTAGACTTAAGGAGAGATACCTGGGTGTTATATACTTCTGGACTTAATTGAAAACTGTTTCCTCATTTTCTCAAGAGACTGAATCAAGGTCAGATGTAAAAATATCAGAAGGAATAAAAATAGGATCAATGCCCCATGAAGAGTTAAAAACTTATGCCCTATAACTGAAGCTTAAGGTTCTAGATCATTTCACTCTTTAACTTAATTTAGAAAAGTCCAAAGTAATTTAGAATACACGTTGCATCGTTTCTGGAATTGAAATAAGTGAAACTCCAAACAATTAGTTCCATTTTGTAAAAATACAAAGAAATTGTAATTCTCTCTAGGAAAGTTTTGAGGAGAGAGAAACTCATTTTGGAAATATTGTTTGTATCCTAGAAACTGGAATTTTAATACCATTACATCAGGTTCACAAAAGAAAGCAATTTTAGCCACAAGAAAGTTAAAGTGTCATTTTTCTCTTTCTGTTCCAGAGATATGTTGCCCAGTGGTAATCAGTGTATTCATTGGAGACAAATTCACCTAGATAATTAATTTGATGCTAACTTACTAAAGTCTTCCACATTATGTGTATAGTGGCACTCTAGGGAAGAGTTTGGCAAAGCAGATTTCAGAAATTATTTAAAGGATAGTGAGAAAATAATTGACTAATCTTTTCTTTCATTTGTCTCTTGCAGGTGGCAGATGGATTCACCATTCTAACAATTTGCTGTATATCTTACTGATTCTAACACCACACTTTTTTTTCATTTATGTATTTCTTTATTCTTTTTTCTAATAATGTATTTGGAATTAAGTACATCACTTTCACAACGAAAAAAAGATTGCCACATTTATTTTTAAGGAAACTGAAATAAATCCTAAGATGTTCCCAGTGACATTATAGGGAAAATCAAACTTGATGAAATACATAAAAGAATGTGGTGTGATCATCTGTGGCAGTTTAGAGAAGAGTTGTGGAATGCAAGCAACGTAAAAACCTACTTTGGATTTCCCTTGCCAGAAAAGTGCTTCGCTGGGCAATAAAGATTGTTAGTGTTAAGGAGAAACACCTGGATGACACCTATTTCTGGGCTTTACTGGAGGTTTTTTAATTGCCTCAGGAAGCTGAATCTGGGTCAAAGGTAATAAAACCTGCAGGGATGAAGATATGTTCAAGGATTCATGATGACTTGAAACTCTTGGTCTTTTCTCTAACTGAAGCTTAATGCTCTAGATTATTTTTTACTGGAATTAATTTAGGCAAGCCCATAGTTTTTCACACTACCCATTAAACTGTTATGGTGATTGAAATATGTGAAACATCAAACAAATTTGCTATGTCAATTTTGAAAAAGCATGAGACCTTCTTTCTCCCTATGGAAACTAAGAGGAGAGAACAAGGTCTCTTGTGAAAGTATGGGTAGTGTATTTGTGGCTAGAGTGTTATGAATATGTTATGGGCTTCACAAAAGGAAGCACTTTCAGCAACAAGTCAGTTAAAACTTAACTCTCTCGTTCTGTCCTAGAGATGTCAAGTGGCAAAAAAAATGCATTCCTCAGAAAGAGGCAAAATAGCCTACACACCTATCTTGATGCTACCTTGTTAAAACTTTCCACATTTTCTGTGTTTAATAATTCTAAGTTAGAGTTAGGCATATCAGATATTAGCAATTCCTTTAAGCATAGAAGAAAAAAATTTTTCCTTTTTAGTCATTGAAAGTTGCTAGACGTATCCACCCATTCAAACAGTTTGTAGTATAGCCAAAGAGCATAATACTGTACCGTAATTTGATTTATATATCTGTTTAACTGTTAATGAATTTGAAAGTAAGTACACTGTCAAAAAGAAATGAGATTTTGTTTGGCTAGGTGACTCAGTCTGTAATCCCACATCTTTGGGAGGCTGAGGTGAGTGGATTGCCTGACCCCGCGGGTTCGAGACCTGCCTGGACAGTGAGACCTCATCTCTACAATAAATCAAAAAATCAGCTGGGTATGGTAGCGCATGCCTGTAATTCCAGCTTCAAGGAAGGCTGAGGCGGAAGGATCACCGGAGCCAAGCAGGTCGAGGCTGCAGTGGCCGGGAGCAGCCACTGCACTCCAGTCTGGGAGACAGAGACTCCAACTCCAAAAAAAAAAAAAAAAAAAAGAAATGAGATTTTCCAATTGCCTTTGAAGGGAGATTAAATGAAATCTAAATTGTTCTCAGTGATAGTAAAGAGTAAACTAAAACGCACATGTTAGTAGTCTCTTGGTGAAGTACAAAATATAATTTGTTGTCATCGTTGTGTCAGTTGAGGGAACAAAGTGTGATGGGACTCAAGAAAAGTAAAAAACTTGCTCTGGAGAAGCAATTTCAGAAAAGTGCTTCACTGGGCAACAGTGATCATTAGGCATATGGAGAAACACCTGTGTACTACCTACTTCTGAACTTCATTGGAGGCTGCTTTCTCATTTCCTAAGGAGCCTGGATCTGGGTCAAAGATTAAAGTCTGCAGGAGTGAAGATATGCTGAAGCCTACATGAAGTGTTTATATTTATACCCATTACTCTAATAGTAGCTTAAATTTCTAGATGATTTCGTTCCTGGAATTTATTTAAACAAACCAATATTATTTAACTCTGTACATTGTGTTGTTTCAGTGTTTGATCTTGATAAATATATCAAAGCCTCAAAGTTGCAGTGACAGTTTTGTAAAAGTACAAAGAGAACATCATTCTCCTTATGGAAGTTATGAAGAGAAAACACAGTTCCTTATAGAAGCATAATTTATATATTAGGAGCTAGAATATTAAAATTATTTCATGGATTCCACAAAAGGAAGCACTATTGACCACAAGCAAGTTAAACTGTAGTTTCTTTTTGTCTCAGAGATGTGTTTCCAAAAGGTAAAAAGATATTTCACTGGAGAGTGGCAAAATCGCCTAAAAAATTATTTTGATGCTAATATGGTAAAGGCTTTCAAATTATCTGTTTTGATTAACTCTAGGTAAGAGTTTGGGAAATCAGATATCAGCCTTTTCATAAAGTATAATGAGAAATAAAATAGAAAACATGTTTTTTTCCTTTTTGTCATGGACAGTTGGAAGACGGATTCACTCATTCAGTTTTTAGTGTAAACAATTGAGTCTAAAGCCACACTGTTTTTGATCCACTTATAGACTCATTTATCCATTTATGTATACGGAATTAAGTAAAGCACTTTCTCAAAGAAAGCAGATTGTCAAATTTCCTTTGAAGGAATATGAGAAAACCTAAGATGTTCTCAGTGACATTAGAGAGAAAACACTAACATATATGTTGGTAGTCCCTTGGTGACATACACAATAAATATGGTGTGATAATTTGTGTCAGTTCAGGGAACAAAGAATGGTGGGACCTCAGCAAAGTCATATCCAACTCTGGATTTCCCTTGCCATAAATGTCCTTCACTGGGTAGCAGAGATCAATAGACTTAAGGAGAAAAACCTCTGTTCTACCTACTTCTCGACTTAGTTGGAAGCTCTTTCTTCATTGCCTCAGGAGGCTTAATCTACGTCAAAGGTGAAAAAATCAGCACGAATGAAAATAGGCTTCATGAAGAGGTAAAACCCATGTCATTAATTTTAACTTTGCATTAAAGATGTGGAGTACAATTCAGGGTTTGATATATAAATGGCCATTTTGTAGTTAAAGTGTGGTCCTCCCTTTTCTGAGAGTTTCCCACTACTGACAATCCCTTTCTTATAGTATCATGATAATTTTCCCAGGTCCACTTATGGGTGAGAACATGGGGTCCTCACTTATTAGTTTCTATAATGGACCACAGTGGATTGTAGATTATAAACCCATGAAGTTGCTTTGCAGTTCATAATTTTGTTCTTTATGGCTGTGTGTATCCTTCTTTATGGCTATGTTTTCTATCATATTTATGTACCACATTTTTTATCCAGTGCTCTTTTTACCGGTAGTACGGTTGGTTCTATGTTTTTGCTATTGTGAATAATGCTGCAATAAACGTACACGTGCAAGTATATATATATTTTTTTTCATTAATCAGTATTTTTTATTATGGTTTTGTGGGGTACCGTTAAGGGTTAGGTGTACAATGACGTTTCATTCAGGCACCCTGTAGATAAGAAGTGTTTTCCCTTCCCCCAACAGATATTTACTATTGTTAATCCCATCCCTCTCCCCCCCATAGTTTCCCAGTACCATCAGTCATTTTCTTATACTATTGCATTGGATGTTCAAGGTCCATTATATGAGTGAGAACATGTGATATTCGGATCTTTGTTTTTGTGAGAGGTCACTCAGTGTTATAGACTCTAGTTCCATCCAGGTTGCAGCGAAATTCATGATTTTGTTCTTTTTTATGGCTGCGTAGTATTCTATCATGTATATGTACCACATTTTTTAAATCCAGTCCTCTTTTGATGGGCAGCATGGTGGTTTCCAGGTTCTTGCTATTGTGAAGAACGCTGCGATAAACATACGTGTGCAGGTATCTTTTTTATAGAGTGATTTGTGTTCTTCAGGGTATATTCCCAGTAGGGGGAATGCAGGGTCATATGGCAGGTCAATTTTTAGAGCTTTTAGGAATCGCCACACTGCTTTCCACAGAGGTTGCACTAGTTTACACTCCCACCAACAGTGTACAAGTGTTCCCTTTTCACCACACCCTCTCCAGCAGCTGTTATTTTTTGAGTTGTTGATAATTGCCATTCTGACTGGAGTTAGGTGGTATCTCAGTGTCTG